>NW_007579011.1:108277-139781 GCF_000690725.1 Stegastes partitus
GCTCACGTGCAGTTGTGCTTACGTGAGGAGAAAGATGATGAAACAACAGGAAGGAAATCAGCAGCAGAGGAGCTGAGTAAAGAGGGTAAAAAAAAAAAAAGGCCCAGAAGGGGACAAAACAAGAAGCAAGGCTGAACCAGAGGCGAGTCGAGGTGTGGAGGTGCGAGATGAGCAGAGGAGGAGACAGAAAGTGCTGCAGAGAGGCATTAACAAGTCAGATGTGCGCCGGCGTCCGAACAGACGTGTCACAGCTTAGTCATCCGCGGACACATGGAGGGAGGCAATCATGGCGACCGCACGGCAAAACACACACAACCAAACCCACACGGTCGGCCCACGGCGCCGCCGTCTGATTCCACAATGACAAACAGTCAAACAGCATTGTGTGTGTGCGTCAGAGCTGGCACTTAAGCTTTGCATGTGTCTGACTCTGTGGCTTCTTTTTTCCTCCCATGATGCACTTCTCTTTCCCCCCATGTCGCCCTCAACAACAACAAAAAACCCCCACAGAGTACCTGTTTTTGAAAAGGCTTCCTCGCAGCATTATGAACCGAGGATGTGTTGAACATGGCGTTTTTAAGCCCCTTCGCTCAGAACAAACACGAGATGAAAGACTTTAAAAAATGGATGTTGGCGACGTGTCACAGCGGCCTGATGAGTCCTGACAGCAGTAATTTACTCTGCTGTGCTTAAACATGTAGAGTGATGATTAAATGATCGCCGGCGGGAACGAGTGGGTTCGTCTTGTCTCCTGCTTCCTGTAACCTTTTCCTTTCTGTCACTTGTTCGTGTCTTCATGTTTTGCTCAAGATAGAACCTTCACAGAGCAAAGACCTAAACAGTCCTTCCTGTCTGAACAACATGTAAAGCCCAGAGCTCCCTCCGCTGTGGTTTGACGCGCTGTAAAGTTGTATCATCCTGGACAACCTTACAGATGGTGTGTCCCGTCATATACTCTTTCTTCACTAAATTACATTCCCAAATACATTCTGAAGGGATGCTGTTTGGAGGAAAAAAAAAAAAATGACGATGGGAGGTTTCACTTCCTGTTGTTGTTCACTTTTGGTTTTCACTCGCTGTCTGGTCTCAGAACAAAAACTACGTGGTTTGATGGGCACTTTTAAATGCTGGAATCTTAGTGATGGATGACAAACCACCTGTCTAAGAATTAAGCTTTGTTTTTGGTCATTTACTTCTGGTTTTCATTCTCTTCCTGGTCCGGTTTAGGCACAAGTCGACATATTAATGTTTAGGAAAATATTGCACTTCATACTTTTACACGTTCAAAGCTTTTTTAAACTTAAAACTACTTGGTTAGGTTTCAAAAAAATGTCATAGTTTGGGTTAAAGTACGAACCTTTCACTACATGTTTAAAGCATCTCCTCAATTTTCTGGGTTACCGTGGTGACAAGTCCCGCCCCATCTAATGCAAAATTTCTTGGATGAAAAGGAGTGATTGTTTCTGTTGGATTGAGAATGCAGTTCAGTTGTAAAGGAACATGATGTTGTGGGTTGATAACGCTGACCATCGAGTAAACACATGACAGCGTCAGGCCTGTTAGATGTTATTAGATGTCAGTTCTTGTAGCTGAATGAAGAATAAAGATGTATTTGAGAATCCACTGTAGTTGTATAGGAATGTACTTTTATGGGTTGGAAAATGAACACCACACTGTTGGAAGATGTTGCTAATGATGAACAGCAGTTGTCCCGACATGGAGCCCTGTGGAACACCGTCCTGAGATGTGTAACAGGCCACAGACTCTGATGCGATGTAGATAAACACAAACAGATAAACTATTAAAGATCACTGTTGAATATTAAACACAGCTGACCCTTTTATGACGTGACAACAGTATGGTGATACTTTGGTTTGGTTCAGGCACAAAAATGACTTGGTGAGCCTAAAGAAAGACGGTCGTTTCAGTGATGTCTAGAACTCCACTGATGTTCATTTCTGTCATGGTGACGATAATGAACTCACTGATGTAGTTATAGAAGAACAGTGGTCCCCTATCAGAGCTGTTGTTGACTCGTCCATCCACCCCGTCCTCCTCTCAACACCTGATTCCCTCGTTTTCTACTGTCCTAATGACATTAGGCCACTAGAAGGCCACTGGAACGCCAACATGTTGTTTTGCAGTGTTTAAAACCTCTAGAGGACGCTACACAGAACTATGGGTGCTAATGAAATAATAAATCATAAATAAACATGAATAAATATGGAAAGGTATCATATTATTGTATCAGACCAGTGATTCAAAATGTTTTCAACCTGAGCTCTTCTGGTGCGATCAGGAATAGAGACTGGTGGGGTAACTTGTTTGCTTCATGTCACTTTTTCTTCTCTCTCTACTGTCCTTTTTGAATAAAAGCACAAAAGGCCAACAACAAAGATGGCGAACAGCCTTGATGATATCGACGCAGGTTTGCACAAACCGACGTATACAATTATCAGCAGATCATCTTGGATCATCTCAACTGTTCAGCGGCTCCTTGAAGCCACATGGATGGTTTATGTCTCTGCTGAAGACCCGACCAACCCAGTAAAATCCACTGGACTTCAATTTTTCTGCATATTTCTACTAATTAGTGATATATTAGACTGCACAGACAAGCAGCTCAAGGTTTCAGAGACTCCTTTAACTCATCTTTACACATGAATAAATAAAAACAAAATGGCGGACTGCTATATGTCCATATGTCTGTTACCGAACACGCGGTTCGCTGCTATTTGGTGAACGTTTTTCCACCGCTGACTCCTGCTTCATGACTTGCTGCATCTCTCTTAGGGACGGCCGCTTTATACCCTGCGGGGGTTTTTATTAGATTCTCCGGCCGTCAGACATCAGCGCGTCTAAAGGCGCCCGTAATTGGTCAACAATGCAAATTTGCTTGTCAAAAGCAGAAACCGAATTAACGAGCGCTTGCCAGCAAATCATTTAATCAGCGTAATTGATTTTCATCACTTATGCATTCTGAGCTGATTGAGCCCTCAAACATTTCTGGACTTAAACTCGCCTTCGTCTGTGTTTATATTCTGCAGATATCTTAAAGGGAAAAAAAACTTTGAATTTATGTTTTAAAATCAGATTCTCCAGAACTTTAGAAAGGTGCAAACATTTGATTTTAAACTCAGGGATTCAGTGTACTGTCTGATTTACGTCTGTACATTTGAGTTTTGCACACACAGGTTTGGTAACATGAGCGTCTGCCCATGTGTGTTCACTGGCAGTGATTAAACAGCAGAGGGTATTTGTGTGCGTCTGCGAGTCGTAGCTATGATTAAATCATGACCAGTTTGAAGGCTCCTTTATAAATGTCAGAATACATAAGAGTCAGTTTTTCTACTCGGGGGTTTGGGCTGTCTGAAGGCGCATTCGTCTTCCTCAACTATCACGACGGGGTTGTGTGTGAGTCAAGGAGAGAGAGGGAGGAGGCGAGGAAAGAACGACTGCCGAATGCAAATGGGAATTACGGCGTCTGTCGGCAAACGTACACAACTTATACGAAGCTATTCCCAGCGAGTGTTCAAGGGTAGCGTCAGAAAACAAAGAGTTCTGATCCGGTCTGAACAACGTTCTGTCGCCTCAATGACACAGAAGTCGTTCGGGTTCATTCACAAACAGCAGGCAGAACAAAGATGATGCAGTTACTGTTAAACTGGAATCAACAGGCTCGGCCAGAAAAGAACAACAAACAGAAAGTCGATGAGAAAACTGAAGAGTCGGGTTCTGATCGTTTCTCTTCTCATCTGGACTCTGTCCTCTGGTTCTTCTAAGTGTCCTCTGGTAAACATGATTTATGAGATATCTTTTAGACGTACAGTGATGAATGAAAACATTAGTTTCACTTTTGTCCAACGTGCTGTTCTGGCAGGAGTCCACCAGAACTTAATGGATCTGCGACCAAGGTCTTGGCTGCAGAAACCACAAGGTGTGCTGTGGTCTCTGCAGATCCAGTAGGTCCTGGAAATCAGAGGTGGAACTCAACCACCAACATGTCGTGGGCTCATGGTTTGTCCCTCCATGGATGACCGCTGACCAGGAGAACCCAACGAACCTGGTTGTTTCTGAGAAGCTCTGATCCAGATGTCTGGTTCCTGTCAAAGCCCCTCAAGTCTTCACATCTAACAGCAGGTCAACTTCCACGACCTCTGCCTCCCAACTCGGACTTTGTTTCCCACCACGTCACAGGTCAGAAATGACATTTGTTTGAGGATAAAGTTTATTTGGGTGGGACCATCGTTTTGTGGAGACTGGGTTGGTTTTATCAGATTGATATTAATGTTTTGGTTCGGTTCTGTTTACAAGACATGAATCAGAGGCGTCTGTTATTGTTTTTACACACAGCCTGTCTTGTGGTGAATCCCAGGTGTTCTGCCCTTTAGTCGTGGCTGCCTGTCTCGCCGCTCCTCAATACGTTTAATTTCAGCTTTTTCAAGGAATTATTTCAACCTTTCAGCCAAAATAGAACCTCGAGTTCAGGGACACAGACGAGGATTACGGGTCCGTCTTCACCGGTTGGGTTTGGTTTGTAGTTCAGAGTGTTTTAAAATAATCCAGGTGCGTTTATCCACCTACGGTACGTCTGAAACAGGCTGTCAGCGCAGCGTTCTGGGAGTAAATGTGGGGTTTTAAACATGACATCAAAAGCTGAACTACAAATGAATCCATCAGTGATTCTTGGACTCTTCAGGATGATTTGGGTAAACGACAAACTCTATGTTCATGTAAAGTTTCAGCTCATGTCATCGCCTTCTTGCTGCTCTACTTATTCAATTAGTTCAGACGTATGTGACTGTTGTGTGCTCGTTTCTGTTCATGTCTGATGAATATGTGCTTGTTTTAAGATCCAGCCTCTAGGGTTCAGCTGGGTGGAACAAAAACCAGATGGAAATGGCTCAGGTAATTTATTGTTCAGTAACGTAAATGAACATAACAGAACTGTGACAATACAAAGGAAGCAGGTGGATGTTGCTAAGAATCAAAGAACCAAATGAAGGCTAGCAGAGCGTTGAACGCTAGCCAACAGAAAACTAAACTTCTGAGCCAAACTTTAAACCTAATAGCAACATGTACACATAACTAAAGAGACTAAAACAAACTAGTGCCTCAAAACACACAAAAGCACAAGTCACGAGTAACTTCTTCACCAAGCTGTGCAGCTGCTAACAGGAGTCAGTCTTCAACAAACACAAAACCGAGAGACACCAGACTGTTCACACTAAACCCAGCCAGCTCCAACTGAGAGGTTACTGGTGGCTTTTATAGCCAGGTGTGGTGACTGCTGAGGTGTTGAAGGAGTGGTGGTCCAATCAGACGTGACCGGAGGCGGGAAGAACAAGGCTGAAAGTAGGTGTGGAGCTCCAGGGCAATCATCACTGATGTCTGGCAGGTGTGGTTCTGGAGCATCGTCTTCAGCTGGACCTTCACAGGTGATCTTCCCACAATGATCACAGGTCACAAGTCCACAGGTCCAAAACAGCACAAACACCATGTTAGACCTCCTACTCCGATTTAAAAGGATGCACGATTGTTGCGTTGGATTTGGTTCATCTGGCCGATGGTTGTTCATTAAAATCAGTTAAAATCAGTCTCTGATTTACACGTTTAATTAACGGGTATGAAAATGGCAACGTCTTCAAACGTCACTTTAAGCTGCTAATGGGATGAAGGAGACTTGTTTCATTTTACAGCCTCTGATTCATGGAGTCCAAAGATGGTCCAGTTTCACCTCAAAGTCGTGGAGCTGAATCAGAACTTTAGATTTAAAAAGTTTTCCTGTCAGTCACGCATGATGGAGATGAGCTCGTTTGAGTTCGTAGCATCCCAACGTTAAGAGGAAACTATTTAAACTTCTAATAGCTGAACACACTGAACAGCTTTTCTGTTTTCCTTCTTCTTTAGTGAACTTAATGAAGCTGAAACCTGGTTCCACGCCGCTGGAGGCTGAACTCCTTCGTGGTTCCAGTGGAAATAATCATCTCAACATCTTAATGCTGCTGCTTGTTTGTATGTTAGTACTTATATTTTTCCTCTGTTTTACCTCCAGCCTCGTCCACACAGAGCAGCCGTCGTAGTTCTGCTCCGTTTGCTTCCCTTCACAGTGATTAATGGAGCTTCTGGCCTCATTTTAATGTCAAAACGGTGTAAAAAAGCCGAGACAGCTGATTATTTACATCCAGCTCGTCTGTATCTGAGACGTCAGCGAGAAGCTGCTGATAACGTTTAGCCAAGATATGAGCCTCAAACACAAAGACTGGAGTTTAAGGTTTATTTCTCTCTTTTCTTTACCAGTTTCCTGTTTTTTAACTTTCTGCAGCTCTTTTTGCTTCAATCTCACACAAGAAGAAAAAAAAAAACAGGGCTCCAAAAAAAAAGAGAAGGAAAACAAACCCAACCGCCTGAAGCTGACTTGTAGGTTTTGCAAATTAGCTTGTTTTAACGATTCACTTCATTCTAATTCATGAAACAATCAGGAGGCTTTTTTTTTTTTTTCTTTTTCTCTCTCAGCTCCACAGTAATTAATGAAAGGTCCCGACTACTGATTAAGTTTAGCTGAAGCGTAGTAAAGAGGGAGGACAGACGCAGAGCTCTGAGCTGCTTATTTCCATTAAAGCTGAATCTAAAAACGCCGCTCGGTCCGCGTTGGACTTATTGTCAAACCGAGCGTTGGAGCCAAATCGGAAGAATAAAACCCAGGCGGGCAAACACCAGATTAAGATTCAGCCTGAAGTTGATAAATACGTCCGGCCCTTTTTAAATTGTTCCCTTTTATTGAATGACTAACCGGGTTGCTAATTTGGTGTGACATAATTAATTACAGCCAATTAGGTAAACAGATGGCACGGAGGAAACGAGCGCGAGGATCATTAACTGGCGTGGGCGGCTGGATCGGGCTTCACGAGTCGCCCACCGGAGTGGCGAGCAGACGAAGACGGAGGCTCAGATCGGGTTATGCTGACGCTAAGCAGCTGATATTGGCTTTAAAGACATCAGCTGCTGCATCCGGTTATTATTAACGTCTGTTCAGCCGCTCCCTGCCGAGGACGGCGGTCCCTGGAAACACGACTGGAGATGGTGGAGAACGTTCATTGGACGAAACCTCTGTTTACGTAAATCTCAGATAAGATTCACAAACTGTCAAAACCTCCTGAAAGGCTGAAATGTAGAGACGAGGAGGAAAACATCGTCATGATAAGAGCAGAAACTAAAACAGAAATCTGCTCCATAAAAATGTGGCTTCTGTGGCTGTTAGCTTTGCCGTCGCTATAACATATGCTAACATGATTTAAAAGTTTATTTTAAGGTTAGAAAGAAAAACCATCTAATTTCAAGCACACTGTCATACAATGAATGTTGAGCCTTTTTTAAATTGTAATTTCTTGAAAAATTTAAATACAGAATTTATTTATTTATTTATTTTTGGTTTGTTTGTTTGTTTTAGAGATTGTCCCTGTTTCAGTAAATTACAGATAAAATTTAGTCAAGTCAAAAAACAAAAAAGTAAATAAAAGAAAGAAAGAAAGAAAGAAAAATAGTTAAATAGCAAAAAAAAAAAAAGAAAATGGAAAAAAAATGTATATAGACAATAAACATAGAACGTAATTCTGACGATATAATCAGTAAATAGACCATAATAAATAATAATAACAATAATTAGTAAAATCCCCCTAAAAAAATAAAAATTCATAGAAGGTATGTGGCATGTTTTTCAGAGGAGGTCGGTAAGATAATCATTTATTTACCTTTTCTTTCGTTAAGGGTTAATTTAGAGTATTTCTGTTTATTCTGTCGGCTCATGTCTCCCTCTGAAGGACATAAAAACGGCTCTTATTGAACTTACTGGTTGCTGGTCTTTCCTGGAATGGGAGGACTGGGCGGAGCACAAACTCATGTTTGTGTCACAGGTTACCTGACCGGGCAGAACAGGAAGTGATGACGAGGGAAAACCTGCAAGTAGATTAACCAATCAGCATCTTGAGCTTGTTGGTGTTTTAGGGCCAGTCGGAGGTGTTTCTACCTGAAAGAGGACGAGCACGGGAAGGTTGTTGGGGTTGGAACGTGGTCAAAGGTTGGAGCTGTGATGGAGGTTAAGTTAAATCAGACATGAAGTTTGGTTCTGGGAACTTAGAGGTTAACTTACTGATAAGAAGCAGTGATGAAACAAATCATGACTTAGCATCAAGTTAAAGGTGGGTTCAGGGTCGTACGTTTAGCTTTGTCACACGTTTTTGGACCCATGAAGACATTTGACTTTAGCGGGTCGACTGGTTCTTGATAAAAGCCCATTAAACAGACAACAGAAGCCACATAAAGAACCACAGACTGAACAGACTCACACTGCTGAGCATCACTGACTGCTGTACCCACTGAAGTGCTTCTGAATGGAGATACGCTGAGCTGCTGATGTTGTACGTCATGAAGTCCATGAGACACGAGGACCTTTGGATGCTGAAGAAGGAGCTGAACTCTCAGCCTGAATAAATAACGGTTTAAAAAAGCAGATGTGCTGCACTGACAGAAGAGAACAAAAGCAGCGATGCAGCAGCTCAGACAAGCAGGAATGTGATCAAAGTGATTTCCGTCTCTACTTTCCTGCAACTTTCTAAACGAACATGACTTTAACGTGATTCTTTGTCGGACACAGAAGCAGCAGGATGGTGACCGTGAGCTCGACTTTAATGAAAAAGTAACGACGCGCTGACGCTGATTAACGCCGACAAACCGATGACTAAAACATAACCCGTCCCTGCTCTCCAAACTCCGGCCGGTCGGCCCGCCGCCGCTCCACGTGCCGACTGACGCTGTGCAGTGCAACAGAGAGCCCACGTTACCGGGCTGATGCATAATCAATAGGACAAGCACTCTCCAAATAGGGTTTTAACTTTTATTGAGCTCGCTGAGGAATGAGCGAACGCGGCCACTCGCCGACCCGACGGCGTTCGGTTTTGAGATTCAGGCTTTTTTTTTTTCTTACTGCTGACTTCTGCTCGCCGTGATGAAAACGGCGGGCGAGGGAGCGCAGCGCCGGCCGATCGATACACGACAGAGGTCTTAAAGCAGAGGAATCAATCTGCTGCGCCTTTAAAAGCCGACGGGCGTCCTGAAGGAGAAATGAAAGACGCTGATTTAAACGAGAACGGCGTCGTTTTTGTTTTATTCTTGGGTGAAAACGCAGCATCTGTCGGTTTGCAGCTCTAGAAAAAAAAAAAAGGTCTCGGTGCTGCTGCTGATTGTTGCATTTGGGGAAAAAAAAAAACCAGGCTGCAGTGACGAATGCAAGCACATGGTACCGGTACTGCAGCTGGAATGAACTCGGACATCAGCAAAATCCAGGTTTATGAGCCAGATGTTGGAGCCTGATGGTCACAGCTTCTCCAGACTGAATCATTTCGTTGGTAAGTATCCTCTTACGTCAGTCTGCAGGGTCACTGATTGAATCCAAAAAATGTTGGTTTCAACACCAACATTAATCCTTTACTCCAAAGCTTCCTTTTTAATGAAGGTTTCCATCCATCCATTATCTACACACCACTTAATCCTCACTAGGGTCTGACTGTGATGCACACTGGATCTAAACATACAAACTGCCTCAAACTTTCATGTAAATACTGATTGTAATTTATTTATTTCTGTGCGTCTTCACCTTCTGCTGGACTGAACATCAGCACCACGGCTGTGTTTGGTGTCGACGCTGCAAACAGAGAGAAGCTGAACAACATCACAGCTCCGGCAGTTTGTCTCCTTCACACCAGCAACACAAACAGCAGAACTAATTTGATCCCTAATTATGGAAACAGAGTCTGCGTCTGTGTCGGTAAACTACCGTTATTAGTCCAGCTGTATCGGAAACACAAAGAGGAGCTCTCTTTGTGTGAGGTGTTGATTAGCTGCTCGTCTGATTATTTTTCATTCCTGTTTATTTGTATTAGATGGAGGCCGGATCAGGAGGAAGCCAGTGCAGGATTTCTGTCTTAGAAAGTTGAAATACTTTTCTCTCATGAGCCCTGTGTGGTCTGAATGTCGTTCCATGAGTCCGTGTTCTTCAGTCACGACCGCCGCTGGACGTCTTTCCGATATCCTGCTTCATCACTTCCTCCCAAATTGTCCATCAGCCACCGTATTTGCTTTTCATTATGTTTCATTGCCAGTGTTGCTTTATTGTCACATGGGGCCAGATGTGATGAACATATCCACATTTCCAGACCCCCCCATGGCGTCGCCGCTGCCTCCGACATGCTTAAACCCGCCGAGACCGGCCCGGATCGCAGCAGGAATCGGTCCTCCTAACCAGAGCAATATCCTGCATCTCCTCATTTTCTATCAGCGCCGAGGAATGTCGCCGGGCGGGTTACCATCAGGGACACGAACACTCGAATGCAGGCGTGAAACAACGTACGACGGCTAACTGCTTTGTACGGAGGATGGACGGCTCTGTTGTCGGGGTGACGACATGAGGATGAGTTAGAAAGAGACAGACTCTGGGCAGACCTTCATATCCAATGAGCTCGTCACAGAAGAAGATGTGTTTTTAGTAGAATTTGACCCACGTATACGTCTTGTGGTGTTGATTAGCTGGAGAAGGAGATGCTCTGACAGACGTACTCCGATAACAGTTTTTGAAAACGACACCTTAATTTAACACCTAAGTTCAACGAAGGCATCCGTTACCAGGAGAAACAATGGAGCTCCCTTTGAAAACACATTTTGTCCCAGCGGTCGGCGTTCTGCGCTGATTCAAGAAGCTTTTAGTCACGATCCACACCAAGAGGAGTGAATACGACTTAACAAGCAAAGTGTTAAGATGACTCGCCGTGTTCCGACAAAGAAAGCACCTTAAAGGATTAATGTAATAAGAGTTTGGCTCATTTTCTCCATTTGTAATGGATTGGCACCTAAATCAGCTCCATGCTTCCAGTAGGACCAAAGAAAGAGGCAATGCTAGCAGCTCTGTCAGGATGCTAACGGGCTCAGGGTTGCTTCACATTGGTACGGTGTCGGTGCTAGCATGCTGATGTAAGGGCTAACGTGTTCACTGCAGTGGGTAAAGCCTGCTAGCATTTGCTAATCCATGCAACATGCAAAGAACACCTGCAGGTTGATGTGGATGTCGTTAGTTCTGCAGCTGTTTGGTCATAAAGCGACCCAATGAACGTGAGACGGCGTCACAGGAAGTCCATATATCTTAAAGGGAGCATCGACACCTGCAGCAAATGTCACGGCAGCTCCAACCTTTACATTTCAACCACAAGACCCTGTAGGAACTCTTTAAGGAACATGTTGGAGTACATTTTCTCTCTCAAATCTCAGCACTGAACTGATTGGTTGAAGTTGGAGCAGACAAATGCTGATTATTTAAACCTGGAGCACCGTTGTTTCTGTCCTCGTCCAGTACAAGTCTTCCCCTCTGTAATGTTGCTTCTTCATCTCAGAGTTCTACATATAGATGAAAATAACAAACTCTCCATTGTTCTGTTATCTATCTTACAAGGACCTGGAGCTAAGTCCAGTCACTACAATCTGCTGTAACTTTTGGTGAGTTACCATCATGATTGAAGCAGTCAGGTTCATGACCCTTCAGTCCGACTGCCTCCCTCTCGCTAAACCTTCCTCTCCATCTCCGTCCATCCAGTTTCTGCACTCAGCCTGTTTAATTGCAGGTGTTGAACACAGCTGCAGGAACCGGCTCACCTGCTCACAACCACCTCATTCCCATAAAAACCCGGTTCAGCCCACCGCCCTCCACCAGATCACAGACGGTGAAACCCCGTCGTCCTGCCGGTGTTAAAGATTAACTGGTGATACTGGCCTTTCTGAGACAGATGTTTCGTAGCTTTTCAGGACCGCTTACCGACTAACCAGGAAATAAACGACGGGACAGCTTGGTCTGTGAAAATGAGATCTCTGCTGTACTGTTCATTTTGGGGGTTGCAAGGTGGCTCGTTGGTTAGGACGCCCAGGATCTTTCTGCGTGGAGTTTACATGTTCTCCCTGTACAGTGTGGGTTCTCTCAGGTTCTCCAGAGAGATCACGTCGTCGCTACACTGGCTTATTTAAATTCACAACCGTCACACTTCCAACAGGACAGACTGGGAGCTAGCAGCAGTTCACAAAGGATTGAATCTGAAATGCGACATTCATGGTCGAACCAAACAACAGAAGTTTGTCGTGTTGCGCTAATCGTGACTGCGACGTGTCATTTATTTACAGCTATTGCAGTAGAAGTCTCTGTCTGTGAATAGACGCCCCACACAGGACAGGAAAGGAGATTTTAAAATCGACATCGCAAGCAGCAAGAGACCTTTGCAGAATGTGTTGATTTCAGGCTCAAACATGAATGTGTAAATATATAATAAGTTGTTGACAGCTATTCCCATCCACAGCCTCCAGGGCAGGTGAAAGTCCACCGAGCCCCCGTGTTGACAGGACGGGATCACCTGTCCGTCTACGAGCTATACCTGTGTTATCCTGTACAGGGTCACGGGGGGGCGTGGCCTCCCTCAGCTGGCTTTGGGTGAGAGGTCAGTCCATCACAGAGAAACATACAGTCATGCATGCTCACGCTTACAGCCAGTTCACAAACACCAGATCGCCCAGCATGCACGTCAAACCCACAACGTTCCTGCTGAAGGTTCCCATTAAGGTCAATTTTAGAGTCTCTGGAATCAATCTTCCTGTAGCGGCCGAGCCAGCCTCATTAGTCTGGTGTGATTGTTGGTGATCGACTGGCCTAAATGATCGACACACAAAATCTTTAACAGTTACGTACACATGTTATCTACCGGCGAGGAGAATTCAGCTGCAACTAAAGCATCAAACCATCGGGTTAGTTCTCTGTTTTCATGCTCATGTTTTTCTTTATGTCTGTTTGACTGTTTCTGCCAGACGCCAGATGTTGTTTGAAGACGTCAGCAGCTGTTTTACTGAAGACACATCGTCCTACGACAGACATACATGATGCACAATCAACAACATACTCAACTGTTGGGGAGGTTTTGTTTTGCCCAATTAATTCCTTTAGATTGAGATGTTTTACTCTCATCACTCGAGTATTTCCAAACGCTGACGCCGTGAGGCCACATGTAAACAAGTTCTGTACCAGATAAACAATCAGAATCTCCTTCACAGGATCTCAGACGTTTAATATTGGGCTTGTGGTTGCATGAAAACACCCTATAGGTGACCTCAGAGAGCGGCTGGAGGCTTGGTTTGAAGCGTCTGACAGCATTGTTCTGCACCAAGTCGACTTCTGGACCTCGATTAAATCACCGGGCTCCTTCCTCCTCGCACGCCGACGGACAAATATGTACATAAGAATGTTGTGATTGTTGTGAAGGTGACTGGAGGAGATGACAGAACAAGGTTTAAGGGTTTGAGAGGTTCTACAGCTCCTGGATTTATAATTTATCTGAGGGATATCTGGTTAAATGTGAAAGAAAAAATTATAAAAAATATTCAGAATGGTGCATGTTTATGATTTGTTCTGTCACGTCTTTATTTCCATCCAACACGTGGAGGTCAGCCGGACTGTCAGAAGCATTTTATTCAGACGTTTCAGCTCCTTTCTCATTAATTTGAGTCGATCTCTAAAAATTCTCAAAACTGGAGGCTAGAACTTAAAAACCCGGCTTCACTTCTGTGGAGCTGAAAACGGTTTGATCCAGTTACACCAAACTCATCGTCCTCATTAATGCTTGTGGGCCGCAGGCGCCATCAAATCATCCCTTTTTTTTTTTCCTTTCCTTTCCTTTGGGAGGAGGTTTAGAAGTGCTGAGGTGTCAGCAGGGGTTAGGAATAATACCAGGTAATCCATTCTCTCAAATGAGCCAGATGGACAGAACCGGGCCGTAAGTTCTCTTTAATAATCTAAGTCGCGGCAGCCGAAGCCAAGATGTCTTATTCCAGCCAGCTGGCGGCGAATCCAGAGTCGGGTCAGACGGGGCGGCTTCAGAACGCCGCCGACCTGCAGGAGGCTGCTCGGCCGAGGAAGAGGAGACACCGAGAGGAGGCGAAAGATAAGGAGACAGGCACAGCCGGCGAGGCCCATTTGTTTTTCAAATCAGATCTTTCAGCCCGACTTCAAGTAGCTGGATCTGATTTGTGTGTCTAAAAGCATTTAGACACACGGCGGCTGGAACACTGGCTGTTAAGGTAGAAGTCAGGCAGAGGGCAGGTTGGTAAGGAAATGACAGATGACTGGGATAACAAATAAAAATACTACATTCGGTAAACATGATGCAGTCTTGTGGTGTTTTTTGACTGCAGTGTTGCGGCCAGAAGCTTTTCAGGACGCGATGAAATATTTAAAACATCTGACATTGAAGAAAGCAGCTCAGGTTGCCTCATGCTGCGGCTAAGTGTTCACTTTTTCTTGCCATATTCATACTTTTGTCTTTAAATTCAGATCAAGGTATCGACTCTGGTATCATCCAACAGTTCTGCCACAAAGTGTACTCTTAGGAAGATTCATCACTCAAGTCAAAAATGTGATGATTCTACTTTACATTTGGTATTGAGGTCATAATAGGAGGTGTTGTCCGACTGAACTTGACTAAAGGTTGCTCATATTTTACCATCCTTACAGACTGTATAATGTAGAAGCCAAAGTATGATTCAGAACTGCATGGTTTTACAGTAGCTGCATTATTTCAAAGTTCAACAGCATTAAGAACACAGACCCCACAACCAAATCAGAACACCTTCCAGTACTGAGATCTTATTGTTTTGTCTCAATACTTTGCATGTCTGCCTTTATTTCTCTTCAAATATTTTTATTAGGAAGCAAGTAAAGTCCAGTACATGTACAATGCTGCCACCTCCGTGCTTCACTGTCAGGACGAAGCATCCACTGTGGTGGTCCTGGTCGGGTTCACACCAGACATGCTGGACTCCATCTGAGCCCAACACATTTATCTTCATCTGACCAGAGAATGTTCTCTAATTATCAGGTTTCTTTCATTCTCTTCTTTCATCTTGCAATTTTGCACCAAAGAGATAGCAAGGGTAAAGTTCTTGGACACTGTTCATTTCAGCTGATGTTCTGAAGAGTCCTGTCTACTCTCTGAGCTTCACACTGACTCTGATTTCCATTGACAACCCCTGAGCCAAGTCTTAAACACTTGCCTGTCTGGTTTTAAAGGTACAAGCAGCACATTGTCCATGGTTTTGTTTTATGAATATGACCCCTGTGGTCCTGATTAGTGTTGCTATGGCTCCTTCTAGACCTCCTGATTACTGCTGCAGCTGATTTTTTACCAATTTTCTTGTATTCTTTTCCATCTTTGTGAAGTCTCAGAGTAAGATAGTTCAGTTCTTCCATGATGCCATGATGCAGATAGACGCCGCCCATTGGTCCAACACTGAGGAGGTTCTAGTCGTCGCAGCTTATTTTAGCACCATGTTCATACAGTTGGACTAACCTGTGTGTCACTGATCACAGCTGGAGTCACTTTGGTTGCACAAGAGGAAACACTTGTCAATTTAGAAATAGTCCACTTGTTACCCAGTACAGTATGTTCATGTCCAGTAAGTCCCAACACTTTCATCAGCGCTGGTTTGGAGATTTCTTTCCACGTCCGTCTGAAGGAGTACGAGTGCATCTGGACTGTGTTGTCGCCGGTTTGGGGCTTTTCCAGGGTCACTGAGTTCTGAGCTGTGACTCGGACTCGCCGCCTTTATTTTCTCGGTGTTTATTCGGTCTCAGCGGTCTCTGCTAGAGCAGAACACGACCGAGTCATTTCTCTGTCTAAAAACTCTTACTGTTGTGACAAGCTAATGGTTTGACTGATGCTTACTCCGAATGTTCTCTCAGGCATTTTGTAGTCGTTCTGCAGAGCGAGCCACATTTGTGCGACGGAGGCATGAAGCTGCACTCTGATGGTTTTCCTGTCTTTCCTCTGTGTGACGCGCTGTCTGTCTTTCCCTGTTATTCATTTTTACTTGACTTGGTGTCACAAGGTCTCATGTCAAATCAGAGCTTGAACTGGAATCAGAAAGGTGCCAGAACTCCAAACCGGCAGCCTGCAGAGCGTCGCGCAGGCAGCGGCGAAGAACCAGCGACACAGCTTGCTGCCGAGGTGAAATTCTGTGGCTGGGATTATGCTTTTTTAGAAAATGCATAATTTGTCTCTTCAGGTCCAATCAGATAAGGGTATTATGGGTAACTGCAGGTTGCAGAGGCTTGTGTGAAGCAGAGTGTCAGGAAAGCAGATTGCACCTCCTGTTGAGAGGCAGATTGGGAATGAAAAAGAAAAAAAAAATCCAAATATTATTCTCAAAATCTATCATACATTCAGACATACAAGTTTCTTTAGCTGTCTTCCATTTGCAAGTTTGGAAATGTGTAGCTTGGGGAGGAACATTCCAGCAATATTTCATGTGAGAAAACAAAAACAGAATGACCTCTACAGATTGTGAGGACCTTATTGCAGAGCTTTATTTTCTGTGAAATCTGACCACATGTACCAACCCAGTCTCCAAGAAACTAAACAACTAAGCAGCGTTATTAATGGAGGCGTATTGTGGTATCTGATGTTCCACGTCATCGTTTATGATCAGAGTCCCCAGGTCACAAGGTTCTGTCTGGGTCTTGGATCTACGGGCCTTTCAGATGTATAAGTAGAGTATTCAGGATAAAACCTATCAAGAGGGTCGTCACGTCATCTGGAGCATGTGACTCCCATTAGGACAGAACACATGAGTCCATCGCTCATGTAAACAACTCCCCTGTATATACGCGGTGGTTAAGGTCGGTCTGGACGGTGATTCTTTTTGGCTTGTTCCAATAAATGTTTGTAAACCAGCAAGACGGCATCAGCGGAGAATTTCTTCATCATCTTCACATCATCGCTACTCAATAAACAACAGTATTGTCCGTCAGATGCATTTTTTTATTACGTACAGATATGTTTCTAAATGAAGCATCTTTGCCATTTATTTTACTGCTTCACTGTTGGGAGGAGAAGCTTCAAACGTGTAGTGAAAGAGTCGGATTTTAACCCAAACCAAGTCATTTGGTGCCGAACCTTATCCGAGCTTCTACCATGTAGAAATGATGTTTCCTAAACCCAACCACATAGTTCTTCTGCCCAAACTTAACCAACATCCGAGTGAAAAACTAAAATTAAATCCATGTAGAAGCCAATAAGGTAATAAATTTGCCATTTTTAAAATGTAACAACGGCCAACAACGTAAAAAAAAGTCCTGAACCATCCATCCATCATCTCTACACCTTCATCCTCACTAGGGTCATGGGGGGCTGGAGTCTATCCCAGCTGACTCAGGGTGAAGGCAGGTTCACCTGGACAGGTAACCAGTCTATCACAGGGCTACACTTAGAGACAGACAACCAAGCACACTCACATTCACACCTACGGACAATTTACAATCACCAATTAACCTCAGCATGTTTCTGGACTGTGGGAGGAAGCCGGAGAACCCGGAGAGAACCCACGCTGCACGGGGAGAACATGGAGACTCCACGCAGAAAGATCCCGGGTGTCCTCACCGGGACGCGAACCGGCGACCTTCTAGCTGCGAGGCAATGGTGCTAACCACTGAGTCACCTGCAGCCCTTAATAATAATTATAATAATAAAGATATTATGTTATCGGTTCAGGACTTTTATTACATTATCAGCTTCTACAATCCAGAAAACAGAACTTAACTCTGTCAGTCATCCATGGTGGGACGTGAACTCTAGTTTTCTGACTGTTCTGTTCTGACCGCTTCGGCTCATCGTCACAAAATCTGGTCAATAATTGACTCCGACAAAAGCATCTATTCTAAAGGAATTGTTGCAACTGAAAGAACCAAATATGCTGTTTTAAAACTGTCAGGGAACGCTTCATTCTTACATCATTTTGTTCTCAATAAATTACACTGTGTACGTCAATGATTGGAAAACAAAACGATTAGCTGAGGGGGGGATTAACAGGCACTGGAGCTTCATAACAAGATGGATTGATGTTCCAGAAGTTTAGTTGAATTGATGTTATGCTGTGTTCACTAAGTGTTCCCCTATTAGTTTTTTTTTTAAGCAGTATACATGCTGATACCAAACACCAGCCAGCTATCGTCTAAAGTTTTGTCATTTTCAGTCCAACCAGTGCTGATTGTGACACAAGCTAACACGCCAACACGATGCTGAAGAGACCAACAATCAGACGACGAGTCCGACGACACGCTGCAGAGAGAAGACAGACGGAGACAGAGAGGGATGTTCTCCTATTAGAGTTCTGTTCTTCGCTGGAAGTGGGTCACGGAGGGCCGGAGGTTACGACTGTGACAACAGCACTCTGCTCGCGTCTGTAAAACCTGTTCTTCTGCCTTTTTAGCAGAAAGACTTTTTTTTTTTTTTTGGTGAAATTGATTTCTGAGGACAAAGTGAGAGCGACGGAGTCAAACAGAGTGAAAGTGGAGCACCGAGGAGGAAAGTGCTGCAGAGACAAAGTATCGCAGTGGAAGGTATAATCTGGAGGAAGACGGGCAGCGCGCACACATTATGGAAATGAAACAGTTTCAGTTTGTGAAATAACTTGAATGAATTATGCTCCGCTAACCCGCCGGCGCTCTGCTACATCCCCCCATGTTTTTTTTTTCTCTCTCTGTAATTATTAAGCATGTTTATATAACTTTCCTTTTGTGCAGGTGTGGGTCAGATCAGCCTGCCCGAGCAGCTTTCCCCACACCTGCTAATTTAGCTTCTCGAAACTTTATATTATTGAGGAAAGTATGCGGTAAAGAAAATAGCCCTTGAGGTAGCGCTCCCACTTTGAATGAGAAGCCCTATTTTCTATAGAATACTCATTACCTGCCAGATAATTAAACTGAGAAGTGGTGAGGAATCAAAAGTGTAGGTGTTCCAGCGCTCGAGAAATGAAAACAAGTCGGCGAGGAGGGAACTCGGAGTCCTCGACGCGGGAGTCATTGGTTCTGGTCAAACACAGACGCCTGGAGCTGGAATGAATCAGTCATCAGGAGAAGATGTTGCAGCCTTTGCAGCGTTGTGATGCTGCTACGTCAGATTGGACGGTTCAGGTGCATTTGATTTTTATTTAAGGACTTTTTTTTTTGTTGTTTCTTGCTTAGTTTAACATGGTAGGAAGTTGGTCATCAATCATGACACCCATCACCGTGCCTTTTATGTGAGGGGTCAGTTAGCACACTGACATACCTGAATACAATGATGAGAATTACCGCTCTGCAGTTGTTCTGGTAGATTAATCGCAGCAACTGGACTCGCTTGAGTTCCTTGAAGACGTTTCATCCAAGCGGCTTCATCAGTTCTGACTGACTGGTTGGGAGTTCCAGATACTGATATCCTTAAGGAGCCATTCCATTATCCATTCCAGTGTCTGGAACTCCCAACCAGTCAGTCAGAACTGATGAAGCCTCTTGGATGAAACGTCTTCAGGGAACTCCAGCAAGTCCAGTTGCTAAGATTAATCTGCCAGAACAACCAGGACCTGGATGACTGAGAATCTTCACAGACATCCCGCTCTCCAGTGTCCTGACTAAACAGTATGAGCACCATCTTATTCTTGTCTTTTACATCCCAGAGAGCTTCGTTCAATCTACCAAACTGGTCTCAAGACTCAAAAACACCAACCATGAGAAGCGTGTTATACTGAGATGTTTGGTTCATGGCTGGACTTCCTGCACTTGGTTGTCAGTTTCTACATCTGAGGATTCAAATCCCGGATCTCCTCAGCGGAGTCCTTGGGCTTCAACGTCCAGACCTGTACGTCGTCCTTGCTCGTGTTTTAAAATGCATTTTAAATTGATCTGGCTCAGCGTCGGTGTCACGAGACCTCAGCCAGAAACATCATCGGCTTCTGAAAGAAGGAAAAATGTAAATGCGATACCTGCAGGAGGAGAAAGGAGACGATGGTGCAAAGTAAAAAGTGTGCGTCCTGCATGTGAATGATCCCAGACACCACGCATGAGCCTCTGTCCTGCTTGTTAGCCTTTGACGAATGTTGTGAGCGGTGAGTGGATGACATTCACAGCCTCAGGTAATCAATGACTGGCTCCTCATTACCACTGCTATGGACTATTATAGCTCACGTTCTCAAACATGAACTCACAAACGTGAAATTTCCAGTCACATGTGCGCACACACACACACACACACACACACACACACACACACACACTCAGTCTGGGCGGCCACTGTAATTATACAAAGTGTAATCATTCATGGTGGCCAAGCCGGAGCTAAACCTTCCTCCAATTAATTCAAAAACAATTTTAATTAAGGTGATAAACATTTAAATTACTTCTGGGAGATTCATATTGTATTTTACGCTGCCTGCCGTCTCCCTCTATCATCTCTCTTTCCCTTCGAACTGCTCTTTTCCTCTTCCAATCTCTTTCATCTGTCCTCCTTTGCCTGAGCCCGTCTTGCCGTCTCCCCTCCATCTTTGCTTCGCGCCTTCTTCTCCGTCTTCCGGGGATAAGGATTACATCGTCAACCAGCCAGCGCCGTATTTCCCTCGTGGATGGAAAAGCGACTCATTCAGAGCTTCAATTGGCCCACTCCTGTTGATTCAGATTTGAAGTCCTTCTCCCATTCTTTGGCTCTCGACCCTCTTTCCCGACGTCGTCGGCGGTGGCGAGCCCTTCCCGGGCAGCCGCCCAAACGCTCTCTGTGAGCTCGCAAATGCTGCATATGTCCTCCTGCGCCGGAGCATTAGAGAGAAAATTGCATTTGTGTCGAGAGGGATGATCCGTCTGAGGCCCCGTTGTTCCTCTTCCCATTCATGAAACACATCTCCATCGATTGCCAGTGTGTTTACTGTAAGGCCAATTGTGCTCGCGCTCCAATGCTTCCAGTAATAAGCAAGAATGTGTCCCATTACGCGGCCCTCTCAGACTGTAGATTTTTTTAAACAGCCTGGCTGCAGTTTGGAAATCAGAATGACAGATGAGAGGCGGCTTTGCAGCCAAGGCTCTCACAGCGTTACGGCTCCACCCAGCCGTGGTCGCCCAAAGTTAGAGGAACCATTAAATAACTTTTGAAGCACACCCCATGAGAAAAGATGGATTTTTTTTTTTATGCGGCTCACATAAAAATGTTTAATGATTGTGGTGTATGTTCTTAAAACTGAAGTGTTGATGACGTTCCCCTCCGTGATGGAGGACAGTAAACGACTCACTGTGGTGTTTATGTTCTTCTGTTGAGAGATGTTGATCAGGTCATTGGGATACTTGTCCTGGGGGCACTTAGATGACCACTGTAGTCTTTACTAAGCTTGCTAAAGAAGCTAAATAAGCTAATTCCCAGGAAATAGGTCAGACACAACAGAACCTCACCTCAGATGGAAACCTCAGACGTGGTAGAAAGTCAGCGTGACAAGACTAACTCCTGAAATGGAACAGTAGAGATATAACGTCTTGAAGGTTTATGGGTGTTATCTCTAAACCAACTCTACAAAACCATCTGTCTAACACTGTGTAGGTCTGTGAGAGCAGCTGCAGGCTAAACAGATTCACATGTTCAGACACAAACATCCCCAAATCTACTCAGATACTAATTAATTGAGTTAAGTCCAGTCTGTTTAATGTTGTTTGTTTAGTGTGTTGAGTTTTGTCGGCCATGTTTTCTTGCTCCTGATGTCTTTCTGAGGTGTTTCAACGGAGCATGGAGGCCCATCATAATGTTACCAAGGACCTGGTGGTGTCTATCAGCCTCACTGGAGCAAACCAAGTGGACCGAGGACAGGGGGAGGACTGAGAATAAGTTTTGGTCCATTGTTGCTGTGTTAAGTGGGATTCACTAGTTTGGGTGGTTGTCCATATAGTCTTTGGAAGAATGGTGTGGAGGTATGTTTAAGTTATTGTACATGTTATGAATATTGATCATTTCTGTTGTAGTGGATGGTAGTGGTTGAGACTGGTGCCCATAAGTTTCAGTGTTTGTTGTACTGGTTGTGGGTCAGGAGGAACCTGTGTCACCCAGTGCTGTTTTAAAGCCAATGAAAGACAAAACTTTGCCAAAATTTGGATGCCATCCTTCAGTTTGCAGCTGCCATCCTCACATTGTTAAAACCTTACAAAGTCCCTCTAATGCTGCTCAAACAGCTGTGAGCAGTTGAGGTGTTGGTATCGGACCCTCGGGGAGTTTTTTAGTGGGTCCTGTGGGTTGCAGGGTGGAGCTTCAGGGGATCCCATGGACACTCGATCAGGTCGATATTTGTGGAGTTTGGAGGATGTTCCTGAGCAGTTCTTACAGTCTGGCACCGCACACGGTATGGGCCAATGTTTACCTTGATTTTCGGACTATTGAGCTGAACCTGAATATAAGCCGCACCCACTAACTTTAAAAAGACGTAAATGCTTTTTATCCGAGCAGTTCCTGTAGCACGACTGGTTAAGAAAATAAAAACTACCGCAGCCGACCAGGAAACGTTATTGATCGCTATCTTCATCTTCCTCCTGCACTAAAACCACTAAAATCTTCAGTGTCGGAGTTGAACAGCCTCAGAATGACTTGGTCCTACACTTCCTCAGTCTCTCTTTCGTTGTTGCTCTCAATGTCACTTTGGTCTCGAGGCAAATTCGTAAAAATCGTAGAAATCCATATATTAGCCGCATCATTGTTTAAGCTGCAACGTTCACAGCGTGTGGAAAAAGTAGCAGCTTATAGTCCAGGAATTACGGTCGCTGTGTGAGACGATTAGGGACTCCTTGTGGCTAAAGATTGTTTTTTTTTATGACTCTGGTTGGATGTTTGGGTTTGTTGTCATGCTACAGAATAAAACTGGGACCAATCAGATACTGCCCTGGTGGGATTCCATGTATGATGGAAATCTAAACATCCAAAGTGCCTCAGCTGACTGACATGACCTCTGCCTTTGGCTCCGTCTAGTGGAGCACCTTTGTATTGCCCCTACTTTCCGGTGCAACAAGCCAGAGGGACAGGTGAGCAGGTGTTCGTAGTTACAATCAGCTGATTGCTCCAGCTGTGGCGAGGCGTGGCTTACCACTCACCCTACAGACCGTCATGCAGTATTTAAGACGCCAGTAAGCCACAAGTCGATGCCGGATTGTTGTGAATCCACGTTAGTCTTGTGCTTGTCCGTACACTCTGCTCGTTTTTTTGATTCTGCTTCTAACTCTACTCTCCTGCGCTCCAGTTTTCACCATGCTCGCTGCATACTGAGATCCACCATTCATCCCCTGCTCCTCACTGTTGGATTCTACTGGCTCCAGCTTTCCTTAACCTCCGTGTCCCTCTGCTGAAGTCATCTGGTTCATCTCCGTCTCCTCTGGCTCCCCCTGCCTAGCATTTAGCATTGTGGTTTAACTAACCAGTCTCTCGCCTACTCAGTCAGTAGCGTTAATATTAGGTTTGTATCCTTTGTGGTAAATTTGTTTGTAATTTGTATTCATAGTGCGTCATCCTCTAGAGGATGTTTTGATAAATTCCTTATAGTAAGTATTTGTTGGTAATAGTTTAGATTGCTGCTTTGTTTGTTACTGGGTTCCACAATTAGTATTTGTGAATAAATCTTCTCATTGATTTTCAAGTGTTTGGTGGTCGTGTCATTTGTCTGCGCTTGAGCCTTTGTGTTTGAAACCATGACTCAGACTGATAGATAAAAATAGAAAAACCTCATTTATCTGCAGCAACTAGCAGAAAAAACTACCATAATTGAAGATTATATTGTATTTCCCAACAAACCTTCAACAATGCCTTTGCTTATTGGATATCTAAGCTGCAGAAGTGATGAACTACTCATACTTTTTGCCACATTTGCATTGCTATGATCCATTACTAATTATGTTTAATGCTAATTAAAGTTCACTAAATATGTGTATTAGTGATCACAAACAAAACAAAACAGCTTCAAACTCAACATAAGGGTCACAGTGCATCCAAACATACATGTGAAAGTGTGTTTACGGTGGAGGGGAGGCAGTGACGGTGCTGCTGGGATTCAGAGGTCAAACACGACATCCCAGGATCACCTGGGCTCTGGTGTCCAACCTGCTGGTGTCGGGCTGTGATGTGAAACCTCTGAGCTACAGAAGTGCCTCCTCGCTGCTCTCTGCTCGTTACGACAGTCGAGCTTCCAGCGAACGTGATCAAACTTTAATTGTTTATTGCCGGAGTCGCCGTCCTGAGGGGAGAGCGTGGCTTTGGAGGGAAGACGGCAGCGATTTGTATTCCCCAACAAGCCGAGTCGCTGTCACCGCTTCATCCTGACTCTGAAAGGTTATACATGCGAGGGGAGCACCGGCACATCCCGGCTTGTCAACCGGCTTTGCCCACAGGCGAAGATGTTTCCGTCTCTGTTTAAAAGTGTGCATGTTTGTAGGACGCCTGCTGGAAAATGGAAAGATTGAAGCATTTCTGCAGAGGATCACACACACATGCAAAGACTGTGACGGAGGCGTTCAGAGATCTACAGGATGAGGAACATGAAGCCTTTTGTGGCTCCAGAGGGAGCTGTGCTACGTCTGATTACGGTTCTCAGGTGATGTCCTCAGACTCAACTGATGCCGAGTCAAGTGACGAGTTTAAAAATGAAAAATTCTCGGGATGTGTAGTTAGAGAGAAGCGAGCTTATCAAATCTCTGTGGTCTGCTCGTCATGTCTGATTAAGGCAGGAAGCTTGAAGCTACATTAGCTCCCACCGGCAGAACACACCAGGCTGAGATGTTGGTGGTGAAGCTGGATGGTTGGTCGTTTCGGTGGCAGGTTTTGTCCAGGTTGAGGCTGAAGGAGACCCATAAAGTCCCTGTTTCTGGTTGTTCAGGAATAATCTAATGGGATTGTTGCTCTAACCTTGAAAACAGGTTGTTCAAAAGGATGAAAGGGTTCCAGATTAGATCACATAATCCAGTCTCTGCTTCATCTGGATCAAACCTTCAGTAGGTGTTGTTGAGAACTTTCAAGGAGGATTTGGAGATCCTGTGATCCAAAAATAAATCTGCACAAGGCTGGATTAGAGTGTCATTAAATTTAAACAGATTCCAAACAAAGACTTTCATATTGGACCTTTTTGTTAAATCCTAGATTATACCAAGAATGTTCAAGTGCCAGAAAACTTTTATTTTTTCCTCTAGTAAAGCAGAGACATCGCGGCAGGTTCAGGTTCAGGGAAGACGCTGAACTATAAAAGCCGACATTAGTTGTAGCTCAGTGATCTTATCGCCCAGTTTCTTCCTCTCCGTCCACTTCCTTCTGTCTTCACATCTCTTCCAGCTCACCTCCTCGCCGCCTCTCTTCTCGGTCGGACCGTCTGTTTCCATATTCCCTCTCTTCTTCCTCCTCCTGCCTGTCGTCCCTGCCCGCCTCACCTCGCTCGCGGGTCAGATTGTGTTGCTTAAAGGATTTTTAACCTTTCTCTGATCTGCTCCTGCCTTTGATTTCTCTTCCTCCTTTTTTTGATTCTTTGATGCCGCCTGCGAGGCGGGCGGTCGGGGTGAAACGGGAAGGAGGCCGAAGAGATTTCACCTGGAACACGAGTACCGCCGGGTCCACATACGAGACCAGAAGAGCTCCAGCTGATTTAGAGAACGTATGCATTGTGTGTGAGTGAGTTCATACAAAAGAAACGCAGCGAGAGGAGGAAAAACAAACAAAAGAGAATCCAGGATTTTTCTGGCTGTGCGTTCAGACGCTCGGTACAAGATGTTCCACCTGCTCAGGTTTGACTTACAAAACGTATTCGGGTCTCTGAGCTCGGCATGTGGGTAGTTCTGGATGTCTGACAGGGAAGAGGAAGTGATTCCAAATTAGATTAATCTGCCTGTTTGTCACAGGAACACGACGCTGCGAGGATGTGGTTCAGAATTAGGAACAGGTGCTGAGTTTTTAGAATTCTTTAGGCTTCTTTCAAGGGAATCATAACAAAGAAAGGCACCGCAATGCTCTGATTAATCTGCCGTCCATCATGCTAATGTAGGAATTTGTGGCGTTTTTGATGAATGAAGGACGACGTCTATCTGAGATTCTGTGACCTGCAGCAGTGACTCCATTCAGGGGTTAAACTGGGCCGGCTTAAGTTCTCACACTTCTGGCTTGAATCATCTCCTTTCACACGCTGTCTGCAGCAGAACGTTCTTTTCTTTGACTTTATGGACCAGCTGAGGCGACCAAATAGCAGCAGGATCCACACTTTGGTCCACAGATTGAGATCTGGTCTCAGTTTATGTTGAAAAGTTAAACTGAACATCACTGGTTTTAATCGTCAGCAACAAGCTATGAGGGGAAAAAAAACGAGTTGATGATGTTTTGTTTCACGACAGAAACTCTTTTCTGCTAATGCTAATGCTAGGCTAGCAAGACCTGCACAGGGAGGAAGGTGCAAAAACTGCAAAAGTAAACCTAAGAAAAATGACATTGCAATCAAAGAGACTGGACGTCAGGAACCAGAAGCGGCGCCAGATGGAGTCCACCAGCTCAGATAATTACTCCCAGCGTCGCCTGCCACCAGTTCAACTCCACGAAGGACAGGATCGATGGCGAAACCGGAGCTTCCTGGTTCTGAGACGAACAGTTCAGAAAATTCACAACAGAACAGCATTTATGAACGTTTCCCTCCATTTAAAGGTCGTTCTTCAGGACTTGAACCAAAATCCAAAACATTAGCGCTGTGTTATCTGTTATAGAATAAGCTTCTAACAGATAAATTAAATATGTTTTCCACCACTTCAGGCGTTATTTACATCCTCTGGCATTGCTGTAGATGCTGCAGTCGCCTGCTTGCAAAGTTTCTGAATCGTGAACCAACAATTCGATGAAACTGCCCCCTGCAGTGTTTATGGGTGTAGGAATGTGTGTTTGGTGTCATGTTGGTGGTTCTTTGGAGTACACGGCGCTTCATGGACGTGAGCCTTTTGTTTCGTCATGTTACCAAAAAGGAATAAGCAAATAAAAATGGTTCCAGTTTGGTTTGATTCAGTTGTGTTTGCATTGCAAAGTGAGTAGCTTCCAGAATTAAACAGCAAAACCAGACAAAACTGAAGGATTTCCTGTGAGCGAGCGTTTGGCAGCAGCCCATCCCTGGTGGTGTCTGTTCACTCACATTAGATCAGATCCAATGTGAGATGTCTGCTTCTGACGTGTCACCGACATGACGGCAACTTATTTGGTGAAAAAAGTCATAATTTAATGTGCTTTGAGAAAAAAAGTGGACTGTTTCTACATGTGTGTAGTTTTCACTGGAGCCACAGCTTTTCTTTTTTTTTTTTTTTACTGAGAAATGTCTCAGAAATTCTTCACCATAGAAACCAAATGATTCTGATTCAGTAAGATTCTGCTGAACCATAATGAGCCACAGTAAGAAACTACATTTAAATAAGCAGGAAAATGAAGCAGCTCATATAAATAGTGTCGCATTGCAAGACTGTGTTCACATTCAGCTGCAGAAATAGCTTCCATGTCCAAAAAAGACGACCGCATGGCTCCATCCAGGAAACATTCTGCTTAGCCCGTCTTCGGGGACGCGGGCTTCGGGCTGGGAAGCGACAGTTTTGGTTTATTCGGTCTCATTTATTTTTCTGTGAAAGAATTGCAGTGATGATTAATTGATCTCAGATCTCAGCGTGTCCACACAGAGCGCTGTGCCAGCAAAGCCGCCGTTTCGTGCCAATGCGCGCGACGCCATCGTTGGACGGCCTAATCGGATTGCTGTGTGGGCGTTTGTCCACGGGCGTCTCTCAGAGGGTCCCTCTGATGTCCAACATGACTCACGGAGGCAGCCAAAGGCGTCTGTTGGCTACCTCTTAGTAGCCTTGTTTGTTTGACTCATTCCTCTGTGAAAAGGTAGTCGAGCCAGACAGCACAACGATTCTGGAAATTAAAAAATGGAGTAAAACACATTTCTTTGTTCTTCTATTTAGGTTCTGCACACAAGGCAACACCTGATTTGTTATTCGTAGAGAATAAAAACACACATTTGGACACAAGGCTGGGAATTTGTCTTGACTATTAATAAAGAATTTTACATAAAATCTGATTAAATGACCGAACAAACCCACCGCTGCTGCTGATTAACAAACTAAAGCGGTGATGGTTGGTGGACTAGGAGGACAGTGGGACAAGCTGGAACACATAATACTGTATTTTAATTTATAGTATAGAATGTCATCTTGGGGATCAATAAAGCATTTCTATTCTATATTCTATTCTTTATCATGTTATCTTCCTTTAGCTCATCTGCTGAATAACACCAACAGCTGCGTATTTATAGCCATCAATATGAGCATTCATTTGGAGTCTCTGTTGACATGACCAATGACAGCCCAGTTGTCTTTGTAGCTTTGTTTTGGTCTCGACCAGCTCCTGAAATGCAAAATGCTCCGTCAAGTCTACCAGCTAGCCATTAGCTTTGATGCTACAATGCTCCATAAAGCTAAAAAGAGCTGCTGGTTCTTCACCGGATCTCTTTCACGTGACACCTAAATGATTCCTCGTTTGTATAATAAAGTGATTAACGTGACTTAAAAGGCCCAGAGAACCTATTTTGTCCAGCAGCACCTTTACCTGTCCTTGCTTTTGCAATTGGTTTGAAGTGGGCGGGGCTAAGCCTTTGGAAAGATGGGGTCACTTCAGACCAATCATGAGGAGTTATGGAGGGATTGATGAATTTTTTCAAATTTGGACCCTCATTCCTCAGACAAAGACCTACACATGGGACTTCCTGGTCTCTGGGCAGATCACCTGTACACTTTAATGCCCCCTATTGGTCGGCGAATGTCACATAATCAGAATCTAAACAAGGGACTGTCTGGGTTTCAGCCCCAGTAGATTTATTTTTCATTTCACTGGAGAAGCTTTACAGTTGTCATAATTCAAACAATGACCAAAGTGTGATGCTACTGGTGCCGTTAATAACTTTGGACTGTGCAGCTGTAGAGTTTCAGAGTGTTTCCCTTCAGACTGTCGGGCTTTTGTCAGTCAGACGTGCAGATGGTAGATTGATGGATGAATGTAGGGAGAGAAACCGGTTAGAACTGGACTCTGAAGGCTCATTTGGTTTCACAACTGAATGTAAACTGGTCTGACGTTCTGCTTAAACAACAAGCGTGTCCAGTTTTACTAAATGCTGTTGTACCAAGGTGTAGCTCAAGCTGAGATAAACCGGTTAACTGTTGGATTAAACAACTAGGAAGATAAACTATAAAAACAAAACTTTAACACAAACTTTAAGTTCAGTCTGTTAAATGGAATCCATCAGAGATCTTCTTATCAATATCTATAAATTGTTTTTTAATCAGATTTATGTTTTTGTTTGTGGAACCAGTGCAACATTTTGGGTTTGTTCGCCTGCATCGTCTGTCGGGTGAATCCAAGTTTAACCCGGAATAAATAATAAACTTCAGGTAAACTTTGTGTTGGTGTGTTTCCAGCACCGGTTCCTCCCATTTTCAACGGGAGGATAAATAACAACAGCCTGTGCTGCAGCGTAGCTATAAGTTGGCCGAGTCGGTGCCGAGCTGGGCAGCGCTGCTCCTGAGGGCGCCGCTAAGTTCTGCTTCATGTTTTCATTATGAAGCAGCGAAACACAAACTCACAACGACAACACATTTCCACCTGCTTTTCCTGTCCATCATTTAGAGCCGGCGCTAGTTTTCGTGAACCAGTTCTCGTCCTCATGTGATATTCTGGGCTTGTTAAACTTTCATACCGGCTGAATTTAGAACCACGCCGAGGTAATGAGGGGTAGAAACACTTCCAGAACCCACAGTGGGAGGCGGTACCTCTGTGTTTTATTTAGGATGAAATGAGAAACACACCGGCGCCTCCCGTGACCCCGACAGAAGAGGCAATTTGGGGAAAAAAAAGGGATGGAAATGAGCTCGAACATGATTTCCACCGTGATGAAATGGGGCATGGGGCGAGGGGACGTCATCCGTGATCTGGGCTAAGACTTCCCAACAGAACCGCTTCCCCCCTCCTCCCTCCGCCTGAGAGGAATCATGTCGTTGGATATGATTTAGTGGAAAAACCACACAGCTGGGAGGATAACACACTTTATTATCCTCCCAGGGCACCTTTCAGGAGCTGCTGGGGGCCCTCAGAACCCACTTTGTGAGGCACTGATTTGAAGAATGTTGCCAAATGGATGCGGTGATCACGGCTTGTTGCTTTCCGTCTGTATTCTTGGAATCTCTGCGGCGAAACGCTGCTTCGTGGGAGAAAACAATTTCACCCACTGTGTTCCCCCGCAAGCAGACATGCAGAGGAAGTTCATGTTTTTCTGAGACTGAGGGCCTGTCAGACAGACGGTTAATAATATCTGGTGACTGTCGGTGTCACGAGCTGTTATGTTGGTTAGTTTCTGAACTGTACAGAAATATAAACAGTCATGTGTTGGTGTCGTGGGAGCTTCTGCAGGCTGTCATGGTCTCCTGGGGATGAACCATAATGACTTTGGTGATCCTCCAACTTTTCCTCTCGTGTCAACGTGAGGTAGACATTTTGTTTTAACCCTCAGAGGTCTGGACCAGTTTTGGATACTTGTAGTTTTGTCTTTATACACCACATAAAACATGTTCACTGTGCCCATGTTTGGTGTCTTTTCTTCAGCCACTGATGTCACCGATATGATCTGACTGTTATTTTTTCACTTTTACCAACTATAATAACATGTTGGGCTCAAAAACGCACAAAAAATCCAAAACCCAATTTGAAGAAATGTGTTATTGATTACAATAGAAACCACAAACATGTTTAACGAAGCATTTTGAAAGTTGAAAATGTAAACACAGGTTGCAGGCATGAATATGATATAAAATCAATGATATACAACTATATATGCAACTATTTACAAAGCAGGTGTGGCTTCCTTTCTGTTTTTATCTGTGCCACTCTGATATAAACATGTCATGATTATATCAGGCCGGCCTGACGACGGACCTCTAAAGGTAAAGGGAAATATTCCATGTGTTGTCATGGTCCTTGGTACGGAGAAACATCGTCTGGATGGTTTGACAAAGTTTATCCTGGAACAAAGCTTTTTGAAGTTGTGTTTTGCATGTTGCTTTTTATTGTTTTATGTTTTAATACACAATAACATGAAGGTGCAGCCGGGATGAAAAGAGTTCTGTTTTATGCAGACGACACAATTCTGTTGGTTTCGTCTAAATGTGACTTCTGGTTGTTTGCTCCCACTGGGTCCAGGGTGAGATCCTAACCGGGATCTTGTTCGTGGAACAACAGATCCTGACCACCACCTGTTTGACCTTTTGCCTTCAAGCAGATGCTAAAGATCATAGCTACAAACTTGGACAACCATATTCCCCAAAGCCACTACCGCTCTCAGCATAAAAAGGAAACAGTTGTAGTTCACTCTCGTAATAACGCTCTCATTATACTGATATTGTTTTAGGTTTTATATTTAGTAGGTTTTGTGTTTCATGTCAACAACCACTGAGACTTAAGCAACAGCTACGACTGTTTTATGGCACTTTCCTGCACAGTTACCTTTTTTATATTGTGTCCAAAGGTTTTACGGTGTGCTTCATGTTTTCTAATATTTT
>NW_007579011.1:140287-141099 GCF_000690725.1 Stegastes partitus
CCAGATAAGCAGAAGAAAATGGACGGATTGAGGGATGAGACATCAGATAATGAGGTGATGGCAGGTGGACGCTGAAGACGATGTCCTGCTGAACCTGCAGCCACTGCAACCCGACCCAGAACAAGCAGAAGAGGAATTAATGGAGATGTATATATTTCTCAAGTTATTCTAATTTCAGCTCAGTTTTATATGTATGAGTGCTGTGTGCCTTCTAATGATCCGGCTGAAAATGAATAATGGAAACAGAACAGGACTGGTTTCTAATCAGTGTGGAGAATGCAGGTCAGAATAACTTGGGATGGTTTTTCTGTAAAAGTTTTTTAGCAACTGAATGAAGTCCAAATGAAAATAAGGTCTGAAGCATGTCAAAAAAAAAGAAAGCTATTAGAAAAAAAAAGAAGCTCCTGGCTGCTGTATTTGCTGTTTTAAAATGCTGCTCATTATTATCACTGCCTGCCTTTTAATTTGCAGTTCGAGAAGCAGCAACCTTAAAATGGGACCATGAGACTAAAAATGAAACCTGTGGAGCCTTTAGTCACCTTTTATCTTGTACTGCACAATAACATGTTCTGTAAAGTGCATATTTAAAACGACTACCGCGGATACAAGTCTGGGATCGAGTGCTCTTTTAAGCTGTTCATTTCTCCTGACAATCGGTTGTATTACTCATTATAATGAATAAATCCTTTATGATTATTCTATATGGTAAAGTCATGATAGGAAGGGCCTTCTTGTTTTCTCATCACAGGTATGGACGTTGGTTGTTGATGGAAATTGGAGACACCAATGAAAAAGTGGTTTCCATCGACTGC
>NW_007579011.1:142186-154952 GCF_000690725.1 Stegastes partitus
TGTAGTTTGCAGTGTGACCTGATGGTGGCAGCGTTGCCTCACAGCTGAAGTCCTGAATCCAGACACAGTGATCCAGAAGTTCGTCTGCTTTGCTTTGCTGCAGCTGGTTCTAGGTTCAGTTCAGAGTTTTCTTTAATATTCGAGGGATCAGACGATGAACCACGTCCCAGTTTAAATCCATTTATTTGAAAAGTGTTCCTAAGGCGAGCCGAAACTAAACAGAAAGACTTCAGTCCTTCCCCAGAGGCCTCCGTGTGATTGACAGTCATAGCGGAGCTGCACACTCACAACGGAGACCAGACAAAAGAGAGGCGACGGAACAAGAGGCGGCAATAAGAATTAGAAAAGGACAGACGGAGATAGAGGAAGTAATGTGAAACAGACGGAGGGAGGTTCACGCCTGGCTGAGCTCTTTATCGGAGCTCTCACCTGAACAACCGCCGTCTATCTGCTCTTCAGACTGCCGTGGATGACAGCGACACACTGCTGCCAAAAATACCGCAGCGCTAGACGACAACAGCAGTGTTAACAAGGCAGAGCCGGGGCTGCTGGGAAACTCCTCCCCGCAGATTACTGAAGGGAATGAAATCTGTCACAACCTTGCAGCTCCTCCAAGGACCATCAGCCTAATCAACGGCGGCTCGAGAGACGCTCTCAGATAACGGTGTCAATATGGAACAAGGTTAAACGTCTGGAGCGCCGCTGACGGACGGCAGAGGCTGCAGCGTTAAATACGGCGACGAGGTAAACTGATTGGACACGACTTAGTGGCTCACGAACATCTTTCATGAACTTGTGGAATGTTTTGTTCTGGAGGAGCAGTGATTGGTTCATCGACTCAAACATGGACCTGGTTCGCTTCCCTGTGATGTACTTTTTGTCTTGAAAGGTGTTTTGGTATGCAAGAAAACCTTTTTGGACCTTTTTGGACCCACGCAGGCCTCTTGTAGAGCAGATTATACCACAGCATCGACTATTCCTTGATTATTTTTCACGTACTGCCATCACTGGTACCGTGTTTTATGATCAAACACCTTCAAAGCTAATGACAACGATCAGCCTCAGCTCTAGTTTGTGATTCAATTTTATGTAAAAACCACATTTTAAACAACAGGAGCTACATCCTTAAGGAGGCAGATCATTAAATTAGCAAAAAAGAAACAGGATAAAAAAGTAAGAAAATAAACAGTTGGGCCTGAAATCAACAAACCACTCATAGCCAATATACTCATCCCATTATCGAACCCTAACTAGCTGTAGATTATATATTTATTTACAGTTGTGACTCGATAATCCGACACTAAATGTAAAACCTTCTTTTATGTCTGACTGTCAAGACGGAGGTGGAGATACAAGGAGGGCTTGATGCTGGAAGGATCATTAGTTGTTAATTATTGTTCATAGTTGTTATAATAACTAGTGTGTTGTTAGAACACGACGCATCGCTGGATTTCAGCCTAACTGACCGGTGTGATTCTGTACAGGCCCGTCGGTTGACATCAAAGGTCAATATGTTCAGACGGCAGACTGAAGTGACCCAATTCCAATTTGTTTTCTCCTATGCAACTTGTATCTGGCAGCGCTCTGACGGGGTGGAAGTGTCCAGAACACACAGGCAGTACTTGGCTGCTGATGCTAGTTTAGTTAGCGCTCACACTTCTGTTTCCTCCATCGGTGGCGGCGGGGGAGTGGCAGATACGCTCCACCGTTACCATCCATGTTTACTTCCATAAACACTGAGCACGCTCGCTGCGTGTGACGTCGTCGTGTCCTCTTCTGCGCATGCGGGACACTTTTGGGTCGTATGAAGTTCACACAGCAGATCACATACAAGTCGCATTGAACTGGAAACGTGAAGGAAGTCACAAAGAAATCCTCATTGAGCATCAAGTCCTGCAGTGTGAACGTAGCCAATCTGTGGGATTGTTCAGTCAGATAATACGCCGTCATCCTGATTGGTGACATTAAATGTCATGTCGGAGTCAGAATCCAAGGCTGTCGCTATGTTAAGGCTGTTTTTATGGGTTCTGTTGGTTTTTCCTAAAAACCTGTCGGATAAAAAGGTTTTCGGATTTTTAAGGGTCAAATTATTGAGTCACGACTGTATTTAATTATTAATAAAAGCAGTTTGGGGAAACACAAAGACGACATTATGAGGTAGAAACAGCAAAACTTTGGGTGGAGTAGTCTGTGATTAATAAGTTTAAATTGTTCATTTGATCTCTCATCACTTAAACTGAAACTGTTCAGGGAGGAAAAGCGATTACAGCATCACCAAAGCCAGTTTCAGTTCACATGCTGGTGTTCTAAACAGATCTGAAAACATCTGGACGATATTAATCAGTGCTGAGCTCGAGCAGCCCTCTATGTGGAGTGGTTCTACTTTCCATCCTCCACATGGAGCAACATGACGTGTCCCCCCAGATGTTGAACGAAGGCCGAACTCGCTAATAATAACTAAAACGAGTGTCTCCTAGCAACACCGACTCTCAGATGTCAGTGAACTGCTGCCTCCACGGGAACACCTTCATCCACTTTCAGAAAAGGAGAAATCTGGAACAATGAGCATCATTAGCGCCACGCCCCCCCAGAAAGCCTCTTCCTGTGAATCTGCCTCTGCAGCACCTTCACCTTCTTCCTCCGTCACTCGTCTTTCATGTCGCGCCCACTCCGTCTTCCTCGTTGGTATGCGCAGCCGGCCGCCGATCGCCAACACACCTAATGAGCAATCGGTGCGTTGGGGTGACTGAGTGTGATTGCGTGAGCCGCCCCGCCGTACACACTCCTGAGCTCCAACAGGCAATTACTCAAAGGAAAGGACGGTGTAAGGGGGCCACCAACACTCTGCCCTTCCTCTGGGTAATTAATTCCCAGCGTCGCCGAGCGATCCTCTTCCCTCTTCGCGCACGCTCAAGCTCAAACAGAGCCATATGGACGGAGATCAACCTCTCCAAAGGCCGCCACACTTCCTGCTTTTTTAATGGATTAGCGCTATCTGTCACATGTCACAGCGCTGATTACCAGGTATGGATTCCCACCGTCTGCGCCGAAACAAACAAAAAAACAACCCCACCTGCTGGTAATCTACCCTTTTATCCCTGGTTTTCCTTTTGTTGTTGGGAGTCACTCATCAGCATTCACAAACAGTCTTTAATCATATCACAGTAGATTTACTACGAGAGCTCCGCCGGCAGCGACTCATTAGCATCTCATGCATCCAGGTTCTATGTAAAGCTTACATTAAACACTCAGGGGGCCATTAGGAACCAGGCCTGTTCATTTACTGAACTATTAAGGAGCTTTTTATTTCAGAATTGCACTGACCTGAGATGAATCGCAACTTGAAGGCTGCTGAATTTGGAAATGATGGTTCAGGAGGGAAACGTCTGTCCTGTTTGTTTCCTTAAATAACGCCTATATGCTGTTGCCCTTGATGTTTTCCACTGTGATAAGCTGCTATGTCTTCATTAAAACCCAACGTTTGGTCTCCAAACTACAAGATTCACGGTCCTACACAACTAAACTGAATTCTCACTTATGTTTATTTTCTGTTGGATTACATTTGCTTGCGACAAATTGAGAAACAGATTTGTAATCAGCACTTCTCTGTCATGTATTTTTGCTCGTTTTCAGCTCACCAATCAGACGTTAGGAGAGGCAGGACTTGGTAACCCAGAAAATGGAGCTTCAAAGAGTCAGATTTGAACCCAAACCAAGTCACTTTGGGGTTTAACCAAACTTCTAACATGTAGAAGTGTCGAACAGAGCCTGACACGTCCCTAAACCAAACCTGAAAATGAGTGAAAACCAAAAGTAAACATCAACAGAAAACCTAATCCTGCGTGAAAACCTGGTCGCTGGTTTACGCCGCCAACCACCGTCTAAAGCAGGACTGTGGGCAGTCCTGGTCCTCGAGGGCCACAGTCCTGCATCGTAGAGACTGAAGGTCTCTCGTCCATCACGTGATGCTTGTTCTGGGTGGACGTCTGGTTCCTCCTTCATGCAGCCAACCACCTTCTGACCTGGACTTTGTCGCCTTTTAAAACTTTAATACAATAACCACACGTTTAATAATGCAAAACGTTGTTATTTACTGTGTTGTGGATCATTTTGGTGTTTGTGCAGCATTGTGAGGAATCAGCTGATCTGCACAAACACCAACAGAAAACCAGCCGATAAGATGTTCAGGAATTTCATCACTGCTTCTTCCTTCTTCTCCTAGCGCTCTTCTCCCACTGCGTCCTCTGTTTTAACTCTCCTTCCCCCAGATTCCTGCTTTCCTTTACTTATTCATGACACGTGTGCAGGAACAGGGCTGGAGAGTCCGCATGCATCAGGGCGGCTGGAGTCTATAGATTTGTTCGGCTGCAAGTAATGTCCTCCGTACAAGGCTCGGGCGCTGCAAGTAAGGAGATCTCCCTGAAACATTTATTTAACATAGAACTTTAATGAAGGGGGGAAGGTTTGGTGAGACCACGGTGTCTGACAGAGAGAGGGAGGAAAGTGAGTCTCGGAGCTGCATAGACGAGGAGTCATGCAAAATTCATAGCCGGGGGAAAAATCTGACACCGCTGTCAAGGGACGGGAGGTGAGGAAGGATGAGAGGGGCCGAGGAGTGGGATGGGAGGGAGATGAAGAGGAATGGATGGAGGATAATGTGGGTGGAAAAGGCAGAGGAGGAGGAGGAGGAGGAGGAGGTGAAGGAGGAAGAGCAGAAGGAGGAGGGACGGAATAGATGAAAAGTGTGAGTGAAGCCGGAGAAGAGAAGAGAAGGTCTGGAAGGAGCAGCAGGATCCAGTAATTACTCCCAGTAACTGTACCATTAATGCTAATGCAACGTCCTGCAACGAGCACGAAAAGATTCATATTTGGATCAATTGTTTTGAGTTCAGACAACATCCAATGAAGTTATGTTGAATTAACAACCTCCATTAAGTTCAGGGAATTTGCTTTTTCTCTAGAATATAGTTTTAATTATCAGATATTTCGATCTCAAAAACTCACCAAATACTCACCACTCGTATCAGAAATGGTGAAAATCACAACATTATAGGGGACGTGGACATGTCAATGCCAAAATGACTCCACAGCGCCCCCTTGAAAATTTCAACGGAGTCCCGTCGGAAGCATGTTTAACCTACACAATTTGGCAGACATGTAGAGCAGGTCAGGACGAAAAAAAGTCGCCACCTCCAGGCTCTAAAATGCAAAACGGCTCAACTGCGACAATATTTCAACAGAGTCCCACCCGGGCTATGTTTTACTTAGAGCTACGAAATTCGATACCTATATGTAGGAGCTCGGGACGCACAAAAAAGTCCATTAGCATGTTTCTGTAAACCCAACAGGAAATCCGCCATGTTGGAAAAACGGCGAGCATTACGGGCCATTTTCAAAATCTATCTCCTCCTAGAGGGAACGTCGTAAACACCTGAAATTTGGCCAGCACAAACTACAGGACGTGGTGATTGAAAGTTATTGAAATCTTCCACAAAAGTCTGATGGCGTGAAAATGGCAACCTGTGCAATTTCCATGAAAAGCCATTTTGTGCATTTTTGCTGTGTTTCCACTATTCAACGAAGTCCTATCGAGGCCGTTTCACCTACAGCTAAAAGATTCGCTGGGAATGTGCAGCCGGTCGGGATACATAAAAAAATCAACCAGCGACAAGCCCTAAACCCAACAGGAAGTCCGCCATTTTAAAAACACAGTGACAATGCTGGCCATTTTTGCCCATCTTTGGACATTTTCAGCCATCTTTCAAAATCCACCCAGAGCAACAAACACCCTGAAGAAGTCCGACAATCATTCAGCGAGGACCCGTCCATCACCGCTTGCAGCTTTAATTTTTTTTTTTTTTTTCAGACTTCACTGTTTGTCCAAGCCTGTCGTTATGTAGGAGGATACCTAAAGGCCAAACAAATGCAGTTTTCAAGTCAGTTTCACAAAGTTACCGCTACTGGAGTTCAGTTTTAAATCAAGTGACGTTTAAATTATCACGATATTAACTTCAGGAAACAGTATGATGTCACGTCAGCTGATCAAAATAATGTTTGCAACTTTATCTAAAACAGCAAAATATCTTTCTTCTGTCTGCATGTTTGTGTATCTTGCATTTAATCCAGTGATGGTGAAAAGTCCAAAATATTGAACCTAAATGGACCGTAGGTGTGACTCTGATCGATCGTAGTTGTCTGTCTCTTTGTAATCTCGTGACTTTGTAACCCTTTGATGACCAGTACGGGGTGTATTCGTCCCTTTTCAGCCCAAATAAAGATAAAAAATACTTTGGTGTTGAACCATTTTTACAGAATCATTAGGATGTCGTGGAAAACGTCTATTTCATGCTGGTGCTGGATGAACACAGAGGATGATGACATTCGGTGTCATCTCCAGACGTTGATATGCAGATTCTAGATTCAGTCCAATATATGAATTTAATAAAAACCCCTCTCTGGTCATTGACTAAACCCATCTAAAGTTACACATAGAAAGATTTTATTAGTTTTTTCTTCTTGTAAATGGTCCCTGCTATCTTCAGATGTTAAACACTTTATGTCTACGTTATAAAACACGATGGCAAGTTGTGCTATTGGAGTAATTCAGCCAAACACGTTCGATTTTGAAGCAGAGCAATGACACAGAAAGTCTCTGTAAGTCGACAGGGTTGGCTCTTCAGGTTTGTTGTGAAGAAACCCCAACGTCTGAATGTATATTTCTGGGACCGTCATCAGTACCCTGCAGTTTTAAGGTTGAAATGTTTAGTTGTTGCTCATTTTGCAGATTAAAAACCCAACATGGACACACTGACGAGGTAAATCAAAAAAGATTTTCAGTGACGGGGGGTCTTGAAAACCATTTATGCACCAGATTATGATTCATATTTCAACTTCCATCTGTGGCTCAGGTGGTGGAGCAGGTTGTCCTCCAATCACAAGGTTGGTGGTTCGATCCCCTCCACAGTCGAAGCATCCTTGGGCAAAACGCTGAACCCGAGGTTGCTCCCGATGGCAGCTCCATTGGTGGATGAATGGGTGAATGAGAAAACATGGTGAAGCACTTTAAGGACGCTAAGTTAGAAAACATTATATAAGTTCAGACCATTTTATCTGCTTCTTTGTGTAGCTGTTGTTCTACAATTTTGAGTCTGTTGTGTCCATATTTATAATGTTGTAGGCGTCCAGTTAAACTGTCCAGTTACACTTTTAAGTTAATTAGAAGTTTTAATGGACTTAACATAAGCTGAACATAAATTCATAACGACACAGTAAATAATGAAAGCTCCATTCGTGTGGCTTACAGATAAACGTGGATTAAGATCCCTTCAGGAGCTCTCCAGATCCATTTTTCTTGGCAGATCCTGTCAGACTGGATGGGAAGCATTTATTTCACCATTACCGAGGCCATCGTGCTCCTGGGAACACTCAGAGCTTTGAAAATGGCGATTAAGCCCTCGTCCTGATCTATGCCTCGACTCAGCCTCGTCATGGAGAGATTCTTGGACCTCGTTTTTGTCGCTTGTTGGAACTCTGTCCGGTCCGTCAGGTTCACCGAGTTCTTGGTTTAAACGCAAACAGGAAGCATCCGGCTACAGTTTCAGCAAAGAATCTGGATATTACTGCAGATGAACCCGGCTGGTGGAAGCTTTGGAATAAACCTTCGTTTGGCAATTAAAAAAAAGGAACCTTGGGAAAAACAATTGCTTTATATTGGATGGAAAAGTTGCATCATCTGTAGAATAACAGTGATTTTAAGTATCATGCCAATTACAGTGGATTATATACAAATTCAGGTAAAATGACAATAAATGTAGAACGGTCACCTACTTATTTTTATAGGTGTTGATGACACTAGCCTTAAAAACTTTAAGAAAAATGAATAAGTTCCTCCTCCATCTGCGTTTTGAAGAAAAATCTCACAACGTACATGTTTGGCTGTTGGGTTCTCCCAATGGTTCCAATTTTTCATCTTAAACTTTGAGCTCATAGTTTGTTGCTTTGCTTCATTATTTTATCAAATGCATTTCTCTTTTACTAATTTGTTCCTTGTTGCACACATTTTTTTTGACCGTCAACATATGCATGACTTTGGTCAACTTGATTTAAATTGAGAGATTTAAAAAAAAAAAAAAAAAAAAAGTGCACCAAATTGCTACGACTTGTTTTCCAATTTTGCACATTTAAAACTAAATCTACAAAACAATAAAAGGTGCAAAACAACGTAGGAATCTTCCTCTATGAGTTATATATTCAAATGCATTCCTGTCAGTGAGTTTTCATGAAAAATCTTCTGGACATGCTGCTCAGACGTCACACATTTCCTACATGAAGCCCTTTTCAGGTTATTTTTGCAAACGGCAGATAAAATATCGGCGGTGCAGAATCATTATGCCATCATTAGGATTTCTTCTTCTATTGAACAGAGAGTCCGTCGGCTGACATGTAAATTGCAAATGCAGAGCGGCTGCATGTTAATGTAGCTCCACAGAGCGATGAGTCGTGACGTTAACCCTCGTTCCTCCTTCATGAAGACGTTCACACCAGAGATAATCTGATTAGATTTGGAGCTCCGTGGATAATAAATTTACAGATTAAGGAGGAAAAATAGATTTTTTTATTTTTTTTTTCTGGACTCGTTGATGCCTTAAGACACGGACTGAGTGTTAACAAAGACATGTTTCCTAATTAATGACTGAATTATCTAATAATCTCATTAGCGTGACCGGCTATGTTTAATGTGATTATGGATATTAGACGGCTCGTGTGCCTCAGAGTTGTGAAAATGCTTCTTGATTCTTCAGTTTGAGTAAAAAAACAATATTAAACCTGGAAAAGATCAGAAAAAACAGACTTGCTCTGAACGAGAAGTTTAGTCGTTCACGCGTTCCTGTTGGTTTTTTATGTTCTTTTCTCAGAGATTTAAATGAAGGTTGAAAAGACAAAAAGGTCAAATTAAGTTATTTCAATTATCAAAAGGTTAACAATAGTGTTTCCTGTAAAGGTCTCTTTAGTCATAAAAATAAAAAATGGAATCTTCAGCTAAGATAAAGAGCTGAAATACTGCTCTGGAAAGGTAGCAACGTCAAAAAAGCGTGCATGTCCACCAATGTGCAGCAAAAACATTGAATTCATTTTATCATAATTATTATGCCATTTTTCCCCTGGAGTGGTGCAATTAATGCTGTTGCATCTTCTTCTGCTTATCCGGAGTCGGGTCGCGGAGGCAGCAGCCTGAGCAAAGCCGCCCAGACTTCCCAATCCGCACACACCTCCTCCAGCTCTTCTGGGGGGACCCATAGGCGTTCCCAGGCCAGTTGAGAGACATAATCTCTCCAGCATATCTTCCCCGAGGCCTCCACCTGGTGGGACGTGCCCAGAACACCTCCCCAGGGAGCAAACTTCTATGACGAGAAAAATATCAAGGACCATGTCGTCGCCCGGTATGGCACAGCCGGGGCCCCACCCTGGAGCCAGGCCTGGGGTTGGGGCTCGTATGCAAGCGCCTGGTGGTTTGCCCACCGGACCCGGCCGGGCACAGCCTGAGAGGACGACGTGGGCCCGCCCTCCTGTGGACTCACCACCCACAGAGGGAGTCATAGGGGTCGAGTGCTGAGAGGACTGGGTGGCGGTCGAAGGGGGGGCTGCCTCGACCGCCTGGTCCGCGTACACAGCCTCTGGTTGTCAGGAAGGTTTTATTTGCTCAAGATTTTTTCTGCGCTCAACATTTCTGAGGATTGTGGCACAAATATAACTCCATACAGATGGAGGCAAAAGAAACCTTTAAATCAAACCTAACGGGTTTAACAAAGGCTGCGGTTCAAGAAAAATCCAAAAAGTTTAACTGAATATCAAAAATAACCAAAAAACTAAATCCAAAGGCAAAAAACATCAAACATTTGCAGACAAACAGGCAAAGACGAGACGATTTGTTGGAGTCAGAACTGACTGGGGAGACGAGACACGGGTCGAAAAAGGAGGGAAACCGAGAAAAGGAAGGAAGTCAAAGCGCATGGAAGACATGAGGAGAGTCGACTTCAAAATAAAAGCATTGAAAGTGGACGCAAAACCTACACATGATGGAAACACAATCAGGGAAGCACACGGAGGGAAAGCACAAAACCAGACTCCATAAACCGCCGACTGGAGCCGCTACAAACATGAACCCACGACTAAATAAATGTGTTTCTAATGATCGCCAACGCTCCACACTTCCTCTCTTTCCATATATTTCTGTCCCAAAGCCACCAAACTGCCTCACCGTTGTGTTTTTAAGCAGAATTTGAAGGTGTAGCTCCTCTTTAAGCCTCATGTTCAGCAGATAAAGCTCGTAAATGGGTTAATGAGATCTTTGTCATGAGTCTGTGGGAAGAAAAATTAGTCGAGCTGATTGGATTTCCTTTACTTTAAAATAAAGCTCATCGTGTTTCCAGCAGAGATCCACTCGTACACATTTCTACTCACTTTAAGCCACAACCATGAAGATCAGCAGCAGCTTGTTTATCTGAGGACGACTTCTTTCCCTGTTTTGTAGTCGGCTGTTGCGCTGCCATTACACGACAGAGAGGACGTACACACCGATATTCACACCCAGCACTCGGCCTGCATAATGATCACACTTGATATCCGGGGACCGGGCATGAATTTTTCATCACCTTCTTGGAAGAAAAAAAAAAAAAAAAGGAGATTATCAAACATGAGGCAGAGTTAGAGGAAATGCCTGTGTAAGTAATTGGTTTCGGGTTAAAGAGAGGAGGATTTAACTTGTTTTGATAAGTTTTCTACATTAATACTCATCAAGTTCCTGAGCGTTATTGCACCTGTGGGGGTTTTTGAAAGGAGGTTTTTACATTTAGCGCTATTTAGCCAGGTATCGACAGCAACGACAGAACTGATGACACGAGGCAGGTGATGTTTTATTCATCCTCTTGGGGAAATTCAGCGAATCCAGTTGCTCATGCAGGTTAAATATAAGAAAAATAATGAAACCAACGAGCAAGAAGTCATGCAATTAATGTGCAAATAGTCGAAGGAATAAGGTGCACAGCTTACAGGTAGAGTAGTGACTTGATAATCGACCCTTAACAATCCTAAACCTGCTATCTGACAGGTTTTTAAGAAAACCCAACAGAACCCATAAAAACAGCCTTAACATAGCGACAGCCTTGGATTGTGACTCCGACATGACATTTAATGTCACCAATCAGGATGACGGCGTATTATCTGACTGAACAATCCCACAGATTGGCTACGTTCACACTGCAGGACTTGATGCTCAATGAGGATTTCTTTGTGACTTCCTTCACGTTTCCACTTCAATGCGACTTGTATGTGATCTGCTGTGTGAACTTCATACGAGCCAAAAGTGTCCCGCATGCGCAGAAGAGGACACGACGACGTCACACGCAGCGAGCGTGCTCAGTGTTTATGGAAGTAAACATGGATGGTAACGGTGGAGCGTATCTGCCACTCCCCCGCCGCCACCGATGGAGGAAACAGAAGTGTGAGCGCTAACTAAACTAGCATCAGCAGCCAAGTACTGCCTGTGTGTTCTGGATACTTCCACCCCGTCAGAGCGCTGCCCCGGGGTGGAAGTGTCCCCCAACCGCACCAAATGTTCTGATATTCATCATGAATTGGATCTGTGTTGTTCAGACTGTCATGAACAGACCAGATACAGGTCGCATAGCGGAAAAATAATCGGATTTGGGTCACTTCAACCTGCCGTCTGAACGTATTTACCTTTGATGTCAACTGATGGGCCCGTGCACAATCGCACCGGTCAGTTAGGCTGTAATCCAGCGATGCGTAGTGTTCTAACGATACACAAGTTATTATAACAACTATGAACAATAAACTAATGAGCCTTCCAGCATCAAGTCCTCCTTGTGTCTCGACCTCCGTCTTGACAATCCGACATGAAAGAAGGTTTTACATTTAGTGTCGGATTATCGAGTCACGACTGTATTTTACAGTAAAAAGCAGCAGTAAACAGTCTAAGTACAGTACAAGGGTTACAAAGACGACATAAATGCTTTATAGGCTTCGTTAAATGGACTTTTATCTTTGGTTCCAGTCAGCTGAAGGTGTCCATGTGTTGTTCTTGGTATGTATAGTAAAAAACCTGCTTCCTGACACAATAAAATCTGTCTTCTTGCTGTGATGCTGGTAGAACTGGGACATCATCTCCATGCAGAGCGCTGCAGTCGGCCTGCGGAGCTCCATGATGCGGCTTCGTGCCTCTTTAGTATGACGAGAGCGACACTTGAACGAGGCTCATCAGACTTGTTTGCTGAGGTAGTTTGTTTCACGGCCAAACGGGCCTAAATGGAAACCTCCAGGAGGATAACGACGCTCCGGATGCATGCGCCGGCATCGGAATGAGTCCGAACCGTCCTCACGGGGAGGTCAGGCAGGACGTCATCGGTGTGAATGTGAAGCAGCTACNGAGATGAGCTTAATAACTCTCGTCCACAGTCCAGTTGGTGGCCTCAAAGCTGCTGTGTCCATCTTTCATACACAGTTTGTGGTTCTTGTTAACGTTAGCTCACCAGTTCATCGCTATTAGCTCTGTGTGGATCCACAGGTCACAAGAGCCAAACTCACATCCTCATCAACTCAACTTTATATATGTACCATGAGGAGAAGGTACCAAGAGTAATAATCTGTTCCACCAGGGACTTCACCCCAGGACGTTGTTGGAGTCAATTCAGTACGCTAGGACAAAGGTCACACGTTCTTAAACTGTACCACGGGCCACAGACGGGTC
>NW_007579011.1:155760-156671 GCF_000690725.1 Stegastes partitus
AGTGCAGAGCAGGAAGTTACACGAAGCCAAAACAGCAGCACTCCTCCAAGAAGTGGCGACCAAAGTGGGCCAAAATCTGGCGCCTTATTGAGAGACGGCAGAGGGAGTTATTCAGCGAGAAATTAATTAAAACTTTCAATGAGGAAATTTCATTCGTACCCTTTGCTGGCATGAGCACAGCCTCAGAGGCCGCGACCCAAACGGGCCGTGACCTGCAACGTGCACAAGAACGTTCAGCTGGGAGTCGAGCAAACGGCAAAGCAAAAAGACAACCAGCGGACATCTGGCAGTGCACACAGCGTTCAACAGAACCGTCCGTTTCCGCGGACAGCCGGCAGCGCTGCATGCCAAAAAAAATAAGCGTGTCACTGATGTGCACATTTTACGTTCATACCAGACAATCCGAGGCAGCAGAGCGCTTTACCTGCACAGGGAGCGTTGGCAACCTCACCAGAGGCCAAACCAAACCACAGCCACCACCGGAGATGGAAGGAAGAGGTCTGCTGGCCGAACACATATGCTTCTAAAAGACTCACGGTACCGCCCACTAATCAAGGTCGACAAGGCTGATGCAGCGCCATCTGGTGGCCGCGAGAGAAACAACCAAGTTCACACAACATCTGCTCTGGTTTCAGTAAACGTTTGTTTTCAGGTTAACAGGAACATAAAGAAGAAGCTCCCTGTAAGAATCATTTCACTGCTGTGGTCTGATCGCTCTTAATTTGACATCGAGGACTTCGGTTCTGTCCCACCGTCTGACAGTCAGAACTCATTAGTGCCGCTCAGGCCTCCCGTTTGTCCCGTGGACGTAACGCTCACACTTCATTCCAGTCAGTCACTCTGTCAAATCCAATGCCGCAGGAGGAGCAGCAGTGGACGGAGGAGAAGCTGAGCGATCACAAATATGTGTC
>NW_007579011.1:158198-184210 GCF_000690725.1 Stegastes partitus
TTCACCTGCTCAAGTTAAACGATTCCAGTTCCAGCATAAGTGACTCAAATTCGGTTTGCAGCGCCGCATATTTAACCTCCAACAATCATCCTCTGAGTCTCAGAGGAGGGCGACAGGAGAAGGTAAGACTCCGAGTTCAATCCCAGTTCAACATCCTGGTTTCCTGACTTTGTGCTCGGCCTCCCGCTGCAGTCGGACGCCGCGGCTGCTTCGTTATGCATCGCTGCCCTCCTCCTGCTGCTCACACGAGCAGACCGTCCACAAAACATCCATCCAGGCCCCGAGGAGGCCGTCCAGCACGACTTATGGAAATCAGGGACGGCGGGAAAATGGCTGCTTTCAGAGGCTCTGTGAGAATCTCCCGCCGCTCTTATTATGGGATTGTTATGGAAATATTCTAATCTGTAGCTTTAAGGGAGAAACGCCACCACCTGACGATCACATCATCGAACACGGCAACGCACGGCTCAGTGAAGAAACGCTACAGCGGAAAACATCTGCTTTTCTCACTTAAACCTTCCAAGGCTGTCGCTATGTTAAGGCTGTTTTTATGGGTTCAGTTGATTTTTCCTAAAAACCTGTCGGATAGCAGGTTTAGGATTATTGAGGGTCGGATTATCGAGTCTGAAACTTGTGTAGCATCCAGCAGACGTTGTGCTTCGTAGTTAAAAGCTGTAAAGTGTCACTAGTTGTGTTTGACTTACGACATCTTGTATTGGATGTAAAATCAGACAGAACCACTGCCGACGTTTTTGGTGTAATTTTGTGAAGAATGGATCTTCATTCAGCCATCAGCTCCCGAGCAGGCATGTAATGAGAGGCTGTCTTTATCTCCGCGGAGCACCTCAGAATAATCTCTCCTCCCGCTGCTTTATTGTGCCGCTGTCCATCCCCGTACAGGCTCTGTGAAATTAAAGTGAAATGAAGCTGGAACAATTGAAGATCGGTACATTTGGGGGAGTCATTAGGGTTCCACCTCCACCTGCTTCTGATCCCATTTCACACCGTTTCCTCCGTCCATTTCCACGAAGTCTTCACCTCCTGACTGCTGGATTCATTCGAGGTGACGTAGCAGGAAAGCCCATGAAGAGCTGCTAAACCTCATCTCCGCCCTGGAAACACCACAGAGAGGATGTGCTGCTAGTGAACACCAGGTACGGTTAATGAGGTGCTCGTTAGCCTTGGAAGTAACGCTCGCTCACCGCTGAAGGCGCTCGCTGTCCTTTACATTCCTGCATCCATGTATGAGGTTTCCGACTCTCACGCTACCTGAGCAGATCTCCTCTACTCGACCGCGGGCTTTAGATTCTTCATTCGTGTTTAATTTTTACAAGGTGTTTAAAATCCACGACTTCGTTTCTGATCTGCAGACGAATGAAGAGCAACACTTCCTGGGCAAATCACCAGCATCCTCACTAGTTGATTACCCATAAAGGCATGGAAATTAGAAAGCAGCATGGTTCTAGCTGGCAGTGCGGCGCTGATTAGTCCCGGTATTATGAGGCTGATAAGTCAGTGTAGGATCAGACTGTCAGCCCTCTTCGCCCTGGAGGTCCCTGCTCTTGGATCCGCCTGTATCTGGTTTTAAAACGCAGCCCGGCAGCTGGTTGTTCGGAGGCTGCCGACCTTGGCGCCTCCGCTGAAGGGACTGAAGGGTACGACTGCGATTAAAATGGATGAAGTTCTTCTGCGCTTCAACAAAATTTGGTGGAGCTGCAGCGGAGAATTTTAAGAACGAGAACATCAGCATCGGCGGCCTCGTCGCTATGAGGCTCGAGTGATGTAAAAATATATGTTTTAGAGTTTTTTAAACCTCATTTTGACCCGATGATGGGGACACAGAGAGCTGCTGTCTGTCAAAAGTCTCCCGAGAATCAAGACAAGAGTCCGAAATTGTTGATTCTGGCCTCACGTGTGATCTGGGGACTTCATTATCCGGGTACTGTACTGTACTTCCGAATTTAATCTCACAAGCTTTCTATTATCGCTTAATCTGTTGATCAGCGTTTCCCAAAGTCCAAGATGACGTCCTCAAAGACATTGTTTTGCCAACATCTCAACTTATAAAGGAGGAAAAAAAAAAACATATTTGGATATTTTCTTCAAAAAATTATCCAATGAAACAACAAAGGCCCCGTTTATATGCAGCAAAAACAATATCGCAACACGTCTGGGTCTTTGATTTACACGTAAACGAAGCTACATCACCGATCACATCTGAAAACTCCGGCCAAAGTGGAGATTTTGAAAATCTCTGTCTTTATGTTTGCATGTAGACATGAGGAGGCGGAGTTTGACATCACAGTTTGTGACAAAAGCGTCATCAGCATCGTATGTGTCCCATGTTTACAGTTTGGCTACGTCCATATACTTGGACTGACATGTTTACAGTCAATATTTTCAAGAATTTTCCTTGTTGTGTCTCTAACACCACATTTAGGAGCAGCTCCACTTCTCTGTCGATCCAAACAAACGATCCTGATTGGCTAGCATGGCTTCATGCTTCTTGTTACACTGCCCCCTGTAGGTCTGGCAGCTCATAGCAGCTCTTAATGTGTTTATGCGGGTTTGTGTAAATAAAGATTTTTTTGAAAACGATCTGGTGTGAACAATGTTTTTTGTGAAAACGTAGATCTGTGTTTGGGAATACCGGCTACGTGTAAACGTGGCTTAAGACAACTAATAGATTAATCTTTTCAGCTGCAGTTGCAAGAGAAAATCTATTTAAGTTAAGAATCTGTTGACATCAGCTCAGGTTGTTAGGAAGCAGAGCAACGCTGCTAGCATTAGCTAAAGTGATAGCATCTAAAACAACCTTCACACAACTCACACTGACTGTCTCAGCCATCAAGGCTTAAATTGGTATTTGTGTGTATAAATATTCTTCCTGCTGATGCACCTGATCACCCAAAGAAACCCCACAAAGACCTTCATCTGAGTCAAAAACCATTTAAAAACTATTCTCGTAGTTTAATCGTAGCAACTGCTCGAGTTCCTTGAAGACGCTTCATTCAAAAGGCTTCATCAGTTCTGACTGACTGGTTGGGAGTTCATCCAAAACATCCAATTCCAGCAACCGTTGCTACCCGTTATTAAGTTATCAGATCTAATGATGAGTGTGAGAACAAACTTTAGTCATTGTTCGAATTATTAGGAGCATTTAGAAACCTACTGTTGAGGTTGAGAGTCTCCTGATGACTGAAGAGTTCAGTTCAACCTCTACAAGATATGACTGTTTATCTTGTGTTCCGTCAAACCTTTAGTCTCCTAAACAGACTCACAAGTTGTCTCATTGCACAAACATTTTAAACTGATGCAGAGAAAATGACGGGTCTCTCTGAGGTGTCTTGCGTTCGGCGCCGTATATCCGGTAAGGGGATGTTTACTGAAGCTGGAATCTATCATTTCCACCAGCTAACCTGTCATTTTCAAATGAAGTGCAGCAGCAGCCTCCTGCGCTGCTCTCTGGGATGAGTCTGCTCTGCATATTTCATTGTGTTTCCTTTCTGGGTCATAAATGAGGCGCAAATAAAGAGCGCGAAGCCGCCTCACCTCCCCCGACCCTCACCCGAGCCGACCTCGCCGGCAGGTGAGAGGAACAACGGCATGAATAAAGCAGACGGCGACGGGCTCACCGCGAGGAACGGGGACGTAATGAAGCACCACATCTGCATCTCTTCCCTCTGGAGAGCCAGATGTTGTCTGTTTCTAACAGACCACTTGCTTTTTAGCCGGTTGCATAATAGCGAGCGACTGTGTTGCATCAAATCTTTCAGTTACGAGCAGAAAAAATCAGTTTAGGTCTAAATAACCAGTACGTAGTGTATGTTTTCTAACATTGTTCAGCCCAACGAAGAACACTGAAAGTAAAAGGACTAAAATTTATTTAATAGAATTAGAGAGAATATGAGTGCAAAGATATTTAACATTTACACAAATAACGCTCCACAGATCACAACAAGACTGGTCAGAGTTAGAGATGTTAATGTTTAATCCTGAAAACATTAGTTGTTGTTAAGAGTTTCTTACCAGATTTTCTCCGGAGTCAATATATTTTTACTTTTATACACAAAGAAGGTTCGCTGAAGGTTCAAATTTGCGACTGAGACCATAAACTCATGATGGAAATGTTTACTGAAGCAACAGATCAGGTGAGAAGAGGTTCAGCTACTCAGCAATCTGACTTCACTTTGCAACCAGAGGAGTCGCCCCCTGCTGGCTGGTAGAAAGAATGCAGGTTCAAGGTTTTACTTTCAGGTCAGGAGGTTACATCCATCTGTTATTATAGTCCATGGGTGTTCTCCAAAACCTAATAAAACATTCATTTACAAATGTGTAACTGCATACTGTGTGTGGTTGACATTCTAATGCATTGTTAAGCATTTTTAAAAATCATTTTTATCGTTTTTATTCCCTATTGTTATTATTGTTACTACCATTATCATTATTATTAATTATATTATACATTTTTAAATATATACACACATATTTCATACAAATCCTTGTCAGTCTCTAAAGTGTTTGACTAAAAATGTTGAAGTGATCCAAGAAACCGTGACCGATCCAGATGATTTCAATGAAAAGCGTTTGGGAGAAAACAAAGAAAAACAACAATAAATGGATGAATGATATTTATGAACTACAAGCATGGATGGATCAGTGGTTTAACTGATGAGGAACAAAAGCTCCTTGTGTTGTTTTTGTTGCATTAAAAGAACATTTCAGTGTCGTTTTAGTGAAGCTTCACACACCAGACATATTAATGATTAACTACACAGACTTCAATTATAGCAGAAGAATTCAAACCTTTCCAACATCAGTAGTGCAGTTTTTTTTTTATATGCATTCACACTTTGCGTATTTCGACATAAACCTCGACCTCACCGAGCCGCCGCTCCGTCTCCGTATGAACGTTCAATATTAATGCAGAACCAGCAGCTCCAGACCACGCTGGAGTGTTTTGATTCTTAATATTTTACAATAAAACCAACTGCTATTATGAATAAGTTTAAATGATGTATAATTATGTCACTGCGCTGAATAATTCACTGTTGTGTGTTAAATAAATGAGAGCTTTTGGAATATTAAATCCTCTCGAAAGTTAGACGAAGCGTCTCGAGCAGCTTCGTACACAATGAATTGGTTTAAACTGGGGATAAAATTCATATGAAATCGTTTTTTTTTAGCCTAAGAAGTAGCACTTCAGCAGTAATTAATATATTTGATCTATTCAGAGATTTAAAAAAAGGAGGTTTAAACCTTCAGACTCCTCCAGCGTCAGAGTTCCCAACATAAAAAACCTTTAAAGTGGGTCTGAAGTGTTCCTCGCTGACGCCTGACACCAGATATTGGACTTGATTAATCATGTGTCAATCTATTACACATCAATTTACGCCCTGACGTGCGATGCAGCATAATCACCGTTATGACACTTTTAATCGAGATTAATTAACAGCGAGCTCATTTGGAATTCGCCGCCGCACACCCAAAGGATTTACGGCGCTAATTAATTCGGAGACAAATGGATTCCTGTGGTAGGCTCTGCCTTACGCCAGGTGGAACAGCACGTTTTAATTGATTGTATCCATTGTTTTACATCTGTTAACCTTCCGCTCGCGAATAGACGACTTTCCAGGAGCGCCTGTTGCTTCCTTGAGCGGCTTTTTTTTATCGTTAAATCGATGCAGCTCGCTTGTTCCTCAGCCTCCTCAACCTGTTGTGCCGAGGAACCGACTCCAACGTAATCTGGATCGTTGTTCATACTCGTTTCTGTCGCAGTCGCTCAGGTCAGAGCGCGTCGTGCACTTTTTATTCCCTCCAATGGGCTGCGGTCCTGAGGGTAACGCGAGTTGGCAGCATGCGGCGGTGGGAGTGCAATAAACCCCTCAGGGCGATACGCAACCCAACAGGTACATTTTACCGGAGACGCACGCTGGAAAAAGAAATGCCATTACCGAGCAGGGTGGTATGAAAGCAGAGGCTGGTTCTGGGCCGAGAGAAATGAGCTGCAACAGCCGGCAGCGGCGGAGCTGCAACGAGGGAGAGTTGTTGGATGTTGGGACTGTAGCGTAGTGCAGACACTGCAGAGGGGAGCTGACAGATTGTCTTTTAGTGGCGTTTCAAACCGGGTCTGACAACCTTCATGGAGACTGTCCTCCAGAGAGTTTCAGAGGTGGTGCAGGGTTTATCTGTGGATACTCTTTACTGCACATCTTCTGTACTTTATTTATGGTGATATCTTAATCAAAAGTCTGCTAACCAAGTTGTTGTTAAGCGACACTCGCTGGTGATAGTTTATAGAAACTGTTTCTGGAGTAGAAAACATCCCCCTGATAGGTGTCAACAGTTGTTCAACTGTATTCAAGACGTTGCACCGAAACAATGAAAATGACCAGAAAAGACCAACAACAGCCCAGAGGGGTAGAAACCAACAGACGAGAAGTTTTTATTCTAACCTAAAGTCTTCCCTCTGACTGCTACCAGTCTGAACCATCAGCTGTCTGACTGGTGAAAACCCTGAACGCCAGGTCCTGTTTAAAATTCTACCAAAGAGAACCCAGTTCATAAAAACCCACTCGTCGACCAATCAGAGCACTTCACCTCCAATAAAGAGCCAATGGGATCCATGCAGGCTAATAATATTACACATAATAATAATAACTCTATTTTAGTGCTAGTTTATTAGTATTTTGGGGGAACTGACTCTTTATCGTGCTGGAAGATGGAGGCCGATGTGTATATTGGAAGAGACAGGTTCATCTCTAACATAATATATGATTTATAGACATCACTTCAGTTCTGTTATTATTTGTTCTTTATTTGGATCCCCATTAGCTTCCACAAGGTGGTTGCTTGTCTTTCTGGGGTCCATTCATCAGTGAGACAACATAATTTAATATCAACAAAAGTTAAGACAAGAAAATATTTGGGGGAAAAAAAAAAACAAAAACTAAAATTGTCACAGACTCACAGCACCGAGTAAAGAAAATAAAATTCATTGAAAAAAATGTTCCTTAATGTTTGTCTGCATCAAGGACATTTGCCTTTTTCTGCTGTTGCTGGCAGTCTTTTTGAAATGTATGTTTTTCTAAATACTGAAAATGATTTTCAGGTGTCCAACTGTTTACCTAATACATGGTGCAGTAAAATATGTTGTGTAGTATTTTGGGATTTGTCCCGTAAACTCTATTCATATGGAAAATACTGCAAATGCTGCCAGAGTTTGAACTGTTGCTTAATGAACTTTACTCCCCTGACTTACACCGTTCTGTTTCCAAACTGAAATCTCACCTGCATGGTCGTAACTTTCAGAGCAGTGATGACAGCGTCCAGGCTGTTGAGGCTCAAGATGTGACCTTCTTCCACAAGATATGATGAAGCTGGGCTAAGGCCACTGAAGTTAAAGGAGGTTATGTTGGAAAATAGTGTCAAAACAGTCCTCCTCCTTTGACGTCGTCTTGTGAGACTGAGAACTTTTTGTGGTATCCTCATTAGTGATGGTGACAATATTGGACCTTCTTCAGTAATTTTGTTTATGAATATTCAGAGCAACACTTTAGTGGTGGTGAAGTTGTGGGAACTGAACCATTAAAGGTGTTGAACTGAGAATCCGTGGCTCCAGATATCCAGCCCAACCTGCTCTGTTTTTCACGGAAGTCCTGGTGTTAACCACCAAGTATCTAGTAAAGAAAAGCCTCCAAACAGCTCCACTGTCTGACTGCTTTAGCCCCACATGGCGCCTCTACAAAGGCCTTTTCACAGTGGTGAGGCCTTGTCAGGCGCTGTTCTTTCACTGAGGTGTAACAAAAGCCACCTGCCCTCCAACACAACAGCTCCCATCTCCTCAGAGCGCGAGGAGGCATCAGCCATTCAGCTGGTCAAAGACATGATACATCCCCGGCATCCATTTCAGGACTCGCCGCCGCAGACGAGAGCGAACAATAGAAAGCGAGTGCTATGCGGAGCGGAAACAACATTACTCACATCCAGAGCAGAACAAACAGGCCGAGAGCAGCAGCCAGCACACTGTACAAAGCTGGAAGAGCTGAAGTCTCTCCACACTGTTTTATGTATGTATGGTTGTATTTGTGAATGTGTAAGTATGAATGCATGGTTGTGCATCCATGTAGTACACGTGCAGTTGTTTGTTTTTAAGATGTAAAATGTTTTCCATCTGCGTAAAAGTCATTTCTACTTATAGTCTGTTGTGGATCGGGTTCAGAGACTCGAGTGCAAACAAAGACACGGCAAACCAAGCGGATAAAAATAATGGTTTTACTTTACACACTGGAATATGGTACCAGTGACCAGGTCAGAGCTTCCTCAGGAGACAACTATAGGTCAGGCAGAGAATTACCAAACAAACTCCAAATACAAAAACTGGACTCTACGGATCTTAAATAGATGTACTTATTACTGAGGCAAGCAAACACTAACCTGGACTTGGTGTAACCAGAAACACACTAAAGAGGGGTGAATGACTTTGCTACAGAGGACCCAACAAGAGATTGGAGTCTCAGCTGACGGCCAGAACTGTCGACAGGGATGAGGGAAGGTGAACGGAGCAGGTGGGGTTGGAACGGCGTCCAGGCAGGTGGAGGGTTTTCCTGGAGAGGATTCCAGAGAGGACCAGATCAGAAGCTTATGACGGACTGGACACACGAACCGGGTAACAGAGGGGAGGGTCCAAACTGAGCGGAAAAGACAGGGTTAGAACCACAGGACTAAAGCGAGAGCCAGGGAACAACTAACATTTCATAGTTTACAGTCCGGCGTCATGTAGCGGTTTGAGCTTGGCTTTAATCGTAGACGGTGATGAGTTGCAGGTCGACCACTCTCTGCTGAAGACGGGAAGGAAAAGTTTGCTGCTAAGCAGAGTAAAGCCGCTGCACACTGTGTGATTTTCAGTCGTCCCAGACGAATGATTACAATTGTGAGAGAATCATGGTGATATCTTTGGTCTTGGCTCTAAGTCGGTGGTCCGACGTCGCACTGAGACAGGTTCAAGGTTGTCTTGCAACCAAAGATAACCTGTGATAAAAGTCTGACAGTGCGACTGCTGCTGCGACCGACGTCAACGAACCAACCAATGAAATGACGTACTGATCAGCGCGATGCTAGCTCCCTTTGCAAAACTGTAATCCCAAGTTGGCCTCTCTTTCCTCCTTCTCCATTTTTTTGGGATTTCTCTCTGGACACATAAATGCCACCAGCAGGAGGCGCCGTTCATGCTTCACTAGTTTGTTTCTCGTGGATGGACGCTTATGACGAATAGACTCAATAACAATCCAACTGGTCACTTTGCACTTTGTATATATACATGCATATAGTTTTATTATTTTATTTATTCATTCCAGCTCCTTTCACATTGTTGGAAAATATGATTCAATTATTTTTGCTTATTTTTTAAAATTTTTTTATCCCTTACTCTCTCTCTCTCTCTCTATATATATATATATATCTTGTGTGTTCTATTCTTTATTTTTATTCATCTTAACATAGTTTTGGTGTGGAACAGGGGCACAAAGCATGTCGCTGTGCGTTGTACTGTGTATAACTGTGTTTGGGACCAATAAAGGCCTTGAATCCTTGAATCAGAAGCAACGTTTTATCTCTAAAAATGTTCTCAAAGAAAACTAAAGCATGTTGTATTAAAACTACTTTGACAAGTACATTTTATTGAAAACCTTTAACAAACTGAGTTATAATAACCTGACTTGTAGGCCAGTCAGTGTAATTGGTTCGTCTCAGAGCTGCGTCTGTGGCGTCAGATTCATGCCGATATGATGATAAAACAAAACTCATCAGCAACAATAAGAGACAGAAAAAAACATATAAACTTTATAACTAATAGGATGCAACAAACTGCAGTGTGAAATGAAACCAGGATGAATGTACAGTTTAATATAAAGTGGCTCTAAGTGTAATTTATTAACTTAAAGGATCTTCCTCTTTAAAGGCCACGCTGATGAATGTGATGCTCGCTTGCTTTCAGCTCCTACATGCACACTGTAGTTTAACCAGACCTCTGCTGTACAGCACGTCAAACTGCAGCAGCAGCTCAGCCCTATATCCTATAAGGTGCAGGCTGACTAATTGGCTGTCATGCCTGCGAGTTTCAAGTCAGCCTGGGTTTGGATCGGTGTAAGTCACAGCTCTCCGTGTGCACATTCAGGCTGCTGACAGCCCAACAAACACTGCATCTCAGGCTGCAGGTATCTCACTCGGCTACGCGCACGAGGACATCGTCATTACACATTCCAGCCCGCCGCATCCGGACCTGCACGATTAGTGAGCGCCGGCTCAGAGGACAGTCAGAGTTGTGCTCCAGGAAGTGATGAAGTGGCCCTCCTCGCTCCCATTAGCTGACACGCTCGCCGCTGCAGCAGCCGCTTGCCAGGTTTCGTGCCTCTTATTAGCCGCGGGCTGCGACGCCGAGCTCAGCCGGTGTTTCCCTGCTTCCCTCTGTGTGCGAAGAACTCACCGGCTGAGGAGGAGAAAAGAGTCGCAGTGGAGGGAGAGTTATATCACATATCCACATCGTTTCAGTGAGTCAGCGGTTGTACCCGAGCAGCTCTCGCCTCAGGACCGCTCCTGTGACCTCTTTATTAAGCCGTGATATATAACATGCAGGATACAAGGTTTGACCGGTGGAATTGGGACCGTATTGGCAAATTTATCCAAATGACTCCTACTTTTAAACCTCCTCTGACATTTTCAGAGCACTGAGGCTCCCGAGATGGAGGGCTGGCCAACACCAGTCCAGGACCTCTCAGGCTCCAAACATGATCTTTATCCAGAAAAGTATGCGGCTTTTTTTATTCCAACCATTCTTCATCTTTGTCTGGAACCTGCCGCGCCCACAAGAGTTTGATTGATTTTTGTTTCATCAGTATTCCAAAAGTCCTCCTGCGCCGAGATCCGCCGTGAAATTGGTCCAATCGCAGCGTCCGTGTCCAGACGGTGAGAAGGTTGTCCACGCTGCTGTGTAATCCAGTACAGAAGCTGAATCTTATGTTCTGTAAACTGTTTACACGCACACATAACGTTTTTGCCCTTTTTGCCCTTAAAATAAAAGCCTGACATTTAAAATTCAGAAGCGTTCCAGCAGACATGACGACAATAAGAAGAGATGAAACTTTATTCAACCCGAAGGAAATTCTGGTGCCAGATGCTGCTCAGAAAAAAAAAAAAAAAACATATGAAATGCAGCCAAAAGTTTAAAGCAATAAGATATAAGTACGATACTTTACTGTAATAAAACAAGGAGCTAAAATAAGACAAGAATAGAGAAGATGATAATGAAATGAAAATAAATACAGCAGCTAAACAATGATTGCTGCTTGATGACATAAAACAGAGGATATGGATACTTTGAAGGGGAAAACTCGTAGTTTGTAGTTTGGGTTTGAAGTCTATCTTTTGTGACACCAGTCCTGGAACTTTTCGGACACACTCAGTGTCAGAGATGCGGTTATTTTCAAGATGGTGAGGAAACGACATTGCATGCAGGAGCCTCGTTGCCCAAACATGTGATGCACACTGAGGTTAAGACCCTTTGGACAAACCAATGACGTTGCATCACTCTTCCTTTTTGTTTCTCTGTTTAGTAAAAGCTTCCTCCCACTGATAGCGATGAATCCCAAACACTCCACTTTGTTTTTCATCCTTCTGAACGACGCTCTAACAATCTGACACTCGTATCCCTGAAGCCTCGTAGCTGAAAGTTTTCTGCAGAAGGTAGTCATTTCATCACACTCTCTCCTCCCGGGTCGGCTCGGCGCCACCGCTTCACCGTACGGCGTCGTCTGACGGTGTAATCAGCAGAGCTTCACCTCCCGCCATTCTCATGTGGAGAAAAGTGGTCGAGGAGAGAAAAGTGGCGAGAAAGGAGTATCTGCCAAAAAATGAGCAGCCAGATTATTACCCCTTTTTTTTCCCTCTGCTGGTATTTTTTGAGGATTTGATGTAGCTTGAGTTTGAGATACTGCCTCCAGGAAATAACAACGTGGTGCTGTTTTAGAATCCTGACAAAAGCTTTAAATATGACCAACAATACAACCTTTAATAGCTACTAACACAGCTGATTAAAGTATAACTGGATAATATACAGAGTTACAGTACATTCAGTGGATTTAACTCCTGATCTAAACCTTTGGAGGACGTTGAACAACTTTTGGGTTATAAAAGCCTCTTTCTTATTTCAGATGGAGGGTATTTCAGGGAATTCTTGTATTTTACCTGCAGTTTTTTGACACCTTTCGTCGTGAACCATGTGTTTGCAAGTGTGTTTTTTCTATCAGTTGTATTTTGTGACTCCAACACAACTGTAAGATCAGAAAACACTTTAACCCCCTCAAATCAAAAAGTGTTTGTATATTTATAAAAACATCCTTATAGCAGCCATACAGTGAACTGCTCACGACAGTGATGCCAGTAAAAGTAGTCGTGTTTTTCTCTTTGGTAATAACAGTAATAAGTAGTGATGCACGATATATCAGCGACCACATCAGTGTCGGCCGATATTAGTGTTTTTTTTCGATATATCGGTGTATCAGGGCCTTCGTCTCTAGATTTGATATCGCTGCTATTTCACAGATGTTTTTTACTTAAATGGTCCTGGACTTAAATATGTTTTACTTTTGTTGGGTAATAAAGAAGACCATGTGCTCTAATTTGCTCACTTATACTCATTTTTCGGTGTGAACAAAAATTGAATATCGACATCGGTAATATCGGTAATATCGGATATCGGCGATATCAGAAATCTTATTGGGTATCGGCCAGAAATTTTAATATCGTGCATCACTAGTAAGAAGTCACCATGTCTGCAATTATCAGCGTTACAGCGTTGTTAATAAATACATCTGATACTAGTACCTGCACCGTTTTCCATTTACAACTAAACACGTCACTGCTTTGTTATCAGCTACAGCCTGAAGTTTTGTGAGGATACCAAAACGTTCTGATTTAATCCCATGTAGGAGACGACGAAATTCAGTTTAGCATCCGAACAGAAGTGCAAAAGCAGCAGTGAAGTGCATCATATACATTATGTTACAGTAAGAACCTTATGGAGAGAGTGCTGTTGTGGTATCTGATGTTCCACGTCATCGTTTATGATCAGGTCAGAAGGTTCTGTCTGGGTCTTGGATCTATGGGCCTTTCTGATATGTGACTATTCAGGAGAACATCTATCAGGAGGGTCGTCACGTTATCTAGAGCATGTGACTCCCATTAGGACAAAACACATATGTCCATCGCTCATGTAAACAAATCCCCTATAGGCCAGCAGTTAAGGTCGGTGTGGAGGGTGGTTCTTCGTGGCTTGTTCCAATAAATGTTTATAAACCAACAAGACGGCGTCAGTGGAGAAGTTCTTCATCATCTTCACGTCATCGCTGCTCAATAAACAACACGATGAACACACTAATATATACTGTAGATGTGGATAAAAAAATAAGACTGTCTTTATGTTTAAATCCACCCACATCCCCGCCTCCTCCACCACCTCCAGCTGATGGATGCACTGCGAGCAGCCTGCTCCGGGTCGGTGGAGGTTTACATTCAATGACACAAAGAATCTCAGCATTTTGCCTCAACTTCATCCTGGTCTGTGCGTTCTTTATTTAATGCATATTAAGGAAACATCATTCTTTTATCCTTCTTTATTTTTATTTGTGTGTAGATGTATTTAACTGCGTGTGTTTTTGTATGAATAAAATCAAAATAAACCTTCNGTGTGTTTTTGTATGAATAAAATCAAAATAAACCTTCATTTCGTTCGTCTGTATTAGAAATAAATGATTAAAATTGATTAAAAAACATATTTTGTTGGCGTAACGACACCCAGAACTCCCCTTAATACCCACTGATATCAGAAATATCTTAAATACTCAACACACTTCCCAACTCTCTCCACACTGAGCAGGCAACAGAAGAAACCGGCACATTGTCATCAGCTTGACCTCCTGAGGTCGACCTGTACGAGGCCTCAGCTCCTCCGTCAGCTGGAAATGACACCTTTTGTTTTTCCACTTCAGTCTGCAGACCGGTGGCTTCTTTATTGTTCCCTGATGAATCTGATTCATCGGGCGACGCTGCGAGTTCAGCAGCGGGAACAAAAAAAGCACAAGTGGCGGTGATATAAATAACATTCATGATGCAGCGATTAGTGTTATTAAAGAGGTAAACAAAGGAGAACTGAGCGCAGCAGATCGATCTGCAGCATCACCCAGCAGCTCTATCTGTCGGTGTGTGGAGGCCGAACCAACACAAGAGTCGGGCAACATAGATGGTTTACCAAGAACCTAATTTAAATGATGTTTAACCAAATATTACATAGATAAAGAACAGCTGCTCATTCATGCAAGCAGCCAATCATTTAACAGCGTAAACGTATAGAGTCAGGAGCTGCTGCCACAAGATGTTCACATCAAATGTCAGAACGAGACGTCGGTCGTGATGTGATTGTTTTTGGCAGATCAGCTGGTTGAAGTGTTTCTGAAGCTGCTGAACTCTTCAGATTTCCTCCACAGCCGTCTGTTGCTGAGAACAGTGAGGAAGAACATCCAGAGGAGGTGTTTTCTTGGCACGCTGTGGTTTGATGAACTGACTCATTCTCTAACGGCTGCTTCCAGTTATCTGGTTTCATGAACGTGATGGTCGGTGGACGTGAGCCTTGTCCTCGGTCAGCAGATCTGAATCCAGGAGAACATCTCATGTGTGACGTGGTGAGACAGGAGACTGGCAGCTTGACTGTGTTTGCTGACGAATCTGCAGAAATGATGTGATGAGACGCGTCACCGTGGAGCTCAGAGGAAGGTTTCCAACGTCGTGTGGTTGGTGGAGGTCAGGCGGCGTTAGCTCGGTGTTCCTCACAGGGTTGGTGGTAGAGTTTGGTCTCAATAGATGATTTTAACCAAACTGTGTCCAAAATCTATCAGAATTATGGTTTATGTATTTACATATTTACATGTGGGCTGCAGGTGGCTCGGTGGTTAGCAACGTCGCCTCACAGCTAGAAGGTTGCCGGTTCGCGTCCCGGTGAGGACACCCGGGATCTTTCTTTGTGTACATGTACTTTCTTAGAATTAGTCGAGCCTCAAGGAACTCTAGAGATATTCAAGGAACCCAACTTGCTGTGGGCTTCCAGGAGGATTTTTTTGTAGAGTCATATGTTGGCTGAACTGACACCTGAGTTTACATTTTGTTTTATTCATTTAAAACCTTCTTTCAGCACAAAATTATCTTTTAAACAATATCAAAGACAATCATGCAAGTTTTAGTGACTGGTTTTGTATATTTGGGCAAACTGAATAGATGCTTCTGTCTTGATACCATCCATCCATCATCTCTACACCTTAATCCTCACTAGGGTCATGGGGGGCTGGAGTCTATCCCAGCTGACTCAGGGTGAAGGCAGGTTCACCTGGACAGGTAACCAGTCTATCACAGGGCTACACTTAGAGACAGACAACCAAGCACACTCACATTCACACCTACGGACAATTTACAATCACCAATTAACCTCAGCATGTTTCTGGACTGTGGGAGGAAGCTGGAGAACCCGGAGAGAACCCACGCTGCACGGGGAGAACATGGAGACTCCACCAAGAAAGATCCCGGGTGTCCTTACTGGCGACCTTCTAGCTGCGAGGCGATGGTGCTAACCACTGAGCCACCTTGCAGTCGCTGATGCAAACCATAATTATTTTATTCAACAAAAGCTGTGAAAAGACGAAAACAAGACCTGTGAGGAAAAAATGGATTTTTTTGTCAGTGGATAAAAGCTCCACAGCGAAGCCGAAGACGGTCCTCGTAGGCAGCGTGACCATCTCTCAGCGCATTCCAACAAGTGGGAGGATGAGGATGGAACATTAATGAAGCCTCCTTTTCTTGAGTTTAAGCTGCTTTTTGCTTGATGAACGGGCCGAGGTGAATGAGATGAAAGGCAGAGAGAGGGAACAGGTCGGTGGAAAAGCTCTCAGCCCTGTAATCAGCTCGCTCAGCATGACGTCGGCTGTGTTTCCTGCTAATTCCTCTTTTCTCGCCGCCTCTCTCTCCCCAGTCGTCCCATCCTCTCCCACGCTCAGCCATCAGCCCACAGGGAAATCACGGCACGTCGGCGGAGGAGCAGGGAGGAAGACGAACGGGGCGAAGACAAAAAAAAAGGGCGAGAAAAGGAAAATAAAGACAAGCAGTGGCTCAGAGGAGAAGTCATCCATCTTCTCTGACCAAAAGTCCAATTTCTTGTTTGTCATCTTCGCCGGCGCAGACAGAACGAGGCAGCAGGAGGATGACAGATGAAGAAATACTCGCAGCTTTTGTTTTTTCCTCCTGAACGTCAGGTGTTGGAGGCCAAAGGGCGAAGCGTTAGCATCAATCTGCGTCACAATTAGTTCCCACATTTACCTGGATAATGATTTATTTAACGATCATTATTAAACACACTGAAGGAAAGCAGCCGCTGTTGAATTATAAAGCAGGAAATCATGAACCTGGACGCTTCACGGACGTTTCGGATCCCTCGTTACCGCCGGGAATTAAAAATTAAACACTGCAGGTTGTAGCACTTCCTCACAAAGATGCTCAGCAAAATAAAAAAAAGCTTTAGCAGTAGAGCCACAAAGAAATAATCAATAAATTAGTCTGAAATTTCAAAAGTTGGATGAATTAGACGTTCATGAGTTCACCACGTTATGCAAACTGCACAGATATAACTTACATTACTGATTCAGCCACTGCAAGAGATTTACATGAAATGTAATAATAGTCAGAAGCAACTAAAGTCAGGATTATTGACCAGAAAGTGAAATCCCACATTAGAAACCTCCATCTCAACACAGACTGGCCTCCACTTGTGCAGAGTTTGGGTTTGGTGTCAAGTTTTGTTTTGTTTTCGTGATTCATTCTCAGTTTTCTGTGTTTCCTGTTGCGGTTAGGGTCCCTTTTCAGTTACTTCCTGTTTTATTTTGAAATTGCCACATAAAAAAAAATACTACGGGACATAACATTTTCTGACAAAGACGCTCAGCAAAATAAAAGGTTTTAGAAAACCAAATGCAGTAGTGTGAGAAAGGGGAACGATGACAGATTATTTTGAAAATCGGGTTGATTAGAAAGTCTTAAGTTACCCGCAGCATGTAAAGTGCGATGGGTAGTGTGTTCGATGGCTTTGACTGTGATGTTGTGCGTTCCAAATTCAGCCATTTTTCTGATCTACACATGCATAAAAATAATAATAAAAATTACACAAATTATAGAAAACAATACAAGTTGGGATCTTTGACCAAAAAGGTGGAAAAAGAGAAAGAGAAATCTCACATAGATGGGCCAACGCTCTTGACTTTTGGTTTCTAGGTTAGTTTTTGTTCTTTCTTCCTGCGTCTCTCCGTTTCGTGTCTCCTTTCAGTGACTTCCTGTTTTATTTTGAAATGGCCTTCCCTCATGTGCAGCTTCCCTTTGCACACGAAGCCTCTTCAGCTAATTTTAGTTTGTATTTTCTTGTTTTCTGGCCCAAAAAACTCCCAAAAAAGCGGCCATCTTATACAAAATACCACTGGTGGATTACTAATGTAAAGTGGAAAATTACACCCAGTTCTGTTACTTCCTGTTTTATTTTGAAATTGCCTTTCCTCGTGTGTCGCTTGTGTTTTTACTTCCACCCTTTGTCTGGTCTGGTCACCCTCATTGGTTCCACCTGTGTCTTGTTTAAATCGTCTGTCTTCTTCCTGTTTGCCAGGTTTGTGTTTTACTTTTGGATTTTTACGACCACCTGGACCTTCGTTTGGACTCGTCCTTGGACTCCAGCTGTCTTGTGTTTCCTCTTTACTATTTGTTTGGTAAGTTTTTGTTTAGTTAAAGTTTTATCTGAACTTGGGTCTTCATCAGAACACCTCATTGGGTTTGTAGTGTGGATGACCAGGTGGCGTTTGTCCGACCAGCTGCAGTGAAAGAGGTTCTGATTCTGTGGATAAACTCTGCAAATAATTCAGATTTTATTCTCTTTTGTAGCATTGAAATGTTGAATACAGATACTCAAATCCACGCGTAAACCTTCTACTCCCTCCGTTTACTTTAAATGAATTTTTACAGACGGGTCAAGCAGAACCGGGTTCAGACATTAATGCTGAATCATGACTTAGGTTAGCCGGTGTTCAGCCTGAAGTGGTGACGGATTATCTCAGGCAACAAGAAACGCAACAACGTGTGTGTGTGTGTGTGTGTGTGTGTGTGTGTGTGTGAGTGTGTGTGTGTGTGTGTGTGTGTGTGTGTATAAACAAAGTCAGGTGACTCCTCTGCTGAATGACGGATCATAACGAGCTGCACACACTTCCTGCCGGCGGCTGCATCTGTCTTCCAGCCCTTATCTCGTGGTTAAAACTCGTCTCTATTGTTCTGCATATAAACCGGGGTGATGGTTGTTGTTTCTGAAATGTTCTCTCCTCGTCCTCCTCCTGCGGCTAAAAGCTCTTCTACAGTCGTGTTATGTCCAATCGTCTGTGCGCTGATCACAAACGGGCTGATCTGCATCTCCCCGCCAAATGTTCTGATAGCGTTTCACTCACTTTTGTTCTGTTTCTCTTTGTCTCTCGTGTTTTTGTTTTAACAACTGCCAAAGTATAAAGAGAGAAACCGCGAATGGAAAACGTACACAATGAGATGTAATTATTAGACGCATGCTAAAATACGTTGACTTCTGTTTACTGTGTACACAGAAGAAAAAGAAAAAGCACAGATTCCATTAAAGCTTGTTTGCAAAGTTTTGGAAACAAACGGAACGAACAAGAGTCGAAGTTCTCGATGTTTAAACTTTTTATCTGAAGACGAGATCGCACCTTGAAGTTTAAAGTCCCACCAGAACACACAATCCAATATTCACTTTGAAAATGGACTAAAACTGCTGTGAGACAGAAAGCTTTAGAATAATTATTTTAGGCTCCATCTAAATGTTTTGCCGAGATAATGGCGCCAGAAGAAAGCAAAAGAGCGTCCAAAGTGCTAAAGGTCTATCATCTGAGACACAAGAATGCACTTTGATTTAGATGGTTTTGGGAGTACAGGTGAGCCGAGAGTCTGTGAGGGTGATGTTTTAAATGGTGCTATCGCTGTAACGCTTCCCATTCTTTGTCTATGTCAGACGGCTTACAGTTCATGTCGAAGGAGCGTTACGTTGCCCGCTCGTAGTTTGCAGGAAGTTGAGGATTCTACTGTTTCATGCAAAAAAAGAAGCATCCAGAAGCTACTGAAATACCTTCAAACTACCAACTATGGTGGCCAGATGTATTTTGATTATGTTTATTTCTTTTCAGATTTTTGGTTCTGGATAAAAAAGCCAAGGTATTGAAAGGTTTTTAGGATTCTTCCTCTGGTCCAGGCTCAGAAGCTATTAGAGGGATTAAATGGTGTATGAAGGGTTGCGGGCTGCAAGGTGGCTCGGTGGTTAGCATCGCAGCAAGAAGGTCGCGTCCTGGTGAGGACACCCGGGATCTTTCTACGTGGAGTCTCCATGTTCTCCCCGTGCAGCGTGGGTTCTCTCCGGGTTCTCCGGCTTCCTCCCACACAGTCCAGAAACATGCTGAGGTTAATTGGTGATTGTAAATTGTCCGTAGGTGTGAATGTGAGTGTGCTTGGTTGTCTGTCTCTAAGTGTAGCCCTGTGATAGACTGGTTACCTGTCCAGGTGAACCTGCCTTCATCCTGAGTCAGCTGGGATAGACTCCAGCCCCCCATGACCCTAGTGAGGATTAAGGTGTAGAGATGATGGATGGATGGAGTGACAGACTGACACCAGCCATGCATAGATCATCCTTTAGTTTGGTTCAGAAGTTTTCCCTGAAGGTAGTTCTGAAGCTGAGATCTTCATGAGGGGTCATTCAAATCTGTATAATTCATCTTCTGAGGACCAAGAACAAGAAACATTGAGTTCACATTGTCTACTGATGCCTAGAATTTATATATTCTTTATTTATATACTGTAATTTGTCTGTTGAAATCATGGGGCGGTGTTTAATTCTGCTATAGATCTACTGTACATGGATGAGCCAAACATCCTGAGTCAGCTGGGATGGGCTCTAGTGACGATTAAGCAGTGTATAGATAATGGATAGAGGAGCCAAACAATATGTTGAAGCAGACGACTTATAGGATCTGCTGCTAACACACTGGAGCCGGCGACCACAGATAACCTCCAGAGGACTTGCAGAGTTCACACCTGGACAGGCTGGAGTTGTTCTGGTGATACAAAAACCACATAAGTAGTCGAAAAACTGAAGTTAGTCCATAAAAAATTGAAAAATCTGCTACTGGTTGAACATCAGGTCACTGTTTTATTCAAGCGTCGCATCTCAAGCAGCTTCCCTTTAAACACGAAGCTCCTACAGCTGGTTTAACTTTCCTGTTTTCTGACCCACCAAACTCCCCAAAAAAACCAACCCTGGCTATCTTTTACAAAATGCCACTGGTAGATTATTAATGTAAAGTAGAAAATTACACCCAGCTTGACCTCTTCCTCGTGCACCCTCGATGGAGGCCACGTTGGATTTGAGTGCTTCTGCTCATGAATTAATCATGGCAGCATCCCAACCATCCGACCTCATCATCTCTTATGTATCCCCACGAAGCCTCCGCTGGCAGGACGGCGCTTCCTTCACTCGTCCAAGAATTATGAGTGTTTTCCTGCCGAGTCTCCGGTCGGTTGCGTAACTCGTCTTTCCTTCAGCTTCTCCAGAACAGAAGCTACTGATTCACCATCAGCTCCTCTCATATTTGACCCGTGACGGATATCTTAGATGAGTAAGAGCCGGCAGCATTAACTCCGCTAACCCATGTCTGTATCATGTGACGCTCAGCGGTCTGTATGACTTCCTTCATGGGTTAATGTGTGTGTGGTGTGCTGCTGGCCTCGCCTCAGTCAGACCACGGACCTGCCTCGCACAATGACTTCACCTGGCAGCGGAAACCCGAGCTAGCTGCCAATTTCCTCGCTGTGTTTTGCTTGTAATCTCAATTATCCATTGTCCGCCACCTAATACATGTTCCGTCGGCCAGGTGGGGATGCCCTCGATGGATTTGCTGGCTGACTGTCTCTATAGCAGCTGTGCCGTTTTTAACAATCAGCTTTCACAAATGATAATGTCAAGTAGCTCTGCTTGGTTTTATCAGTAAATCAAAAGGTCTCCAGGAAACACAGGTGTCACCGAGTCGGACAGAAGTAGAATATTATGGTATATAAAACAAGAATAATGTGTTTGGTATGTTTGTGGGATTGGATGCCGTCAAAAAGGCTCCAGCAGTGAGTCAGTTCCTATCGAACCCTGTGTCAAAATGCCCAACTTTAGATCCACAGCCTGCTACCAAAACTGGTTTTGGTCTCAATAGCTAATTTACCATTAATGGCACCAGTGTGGGGGATTCATTTGTATACACCTCACCTGTAAAAACTGTGCAAAGGCTTAAAGTTGTGCATAATTAAGGCTGCAGCCTTCTTGTGATAGAACGGTCTATGGCCCGGATAGTACCGTAAATTCTGGACTATTGAGGCACCTGAATATAAACCGCACCCACGAACTTTAAAAAGAAAACCAGTTTTGTACATATTCAGGTCCCACTTGTCTAGAAGCTGCAGGTGTCCACGTTGGAACATGAGATATTTACACAGAAAGATTTTAGACTTTTAATTAAATACGTACCGCTAACGTACACAAATGCTTTTTTCCAATCAGTGCCTGTAACACGGCTGGTTAAGAAAATAAAAACTACAGCAGCCTGCCAGGAAAAGTCACTGATCGCTATCTTCATCTTCCTCCTGCACTAAAGCCACTAAAGTCTTCAATGTCGGAGTTGAACAGAATGATTTCATCACACACTTCTTCAGTCTTTCTTTTGTTGTCGCTCTCAATGTCGCTTTCGTCTCGAGGCAAATTTGTAAAAATCCATAAATTAGCCGCATCATTGTTCAAAGCATGTGGAAAAAGTAGCAGCTTATAGTCCAGAATTTACGGTAATATGATGTCAGCAATTTATGATTAATTACGTTTCCCAGAGGATGGCTGTTCGCGTCACCTCGGCTGGTTTTGTTGTTACGATCCAACAAATGGACCGGTACTGAACCTCGCTCACATTTAAGGTCCCCAGAGGATGTACTCTAAAGACTTTGTGGTCCAATAGCTAGAAGCTAAGCTAGATTTCCGAATTTTTCTATATCATTTTACATTGTAAAGTGCCCTACGATGATTTATGTTGTGGTGCCATATACTTAAAACTGCATTGAACTGATAAAAAAAAAAAAAGAACCTGCTTCATGAGCAGCTGTTAAAGTCATGAGGAACACTTGATATTCAGCCTGTTGTTGCCTCTAAAGAATGAAATAGAACCACACAACACCCGGCCGGTTGGATCCCTTCTGTGGCAAGTTTAAATTTTCCTCTTATGTCGGAGCGATTTTCCTCCCGTCGCGGCCGCATTGTGACCGAGGCGGCATTCACACGCTGCTTATTAAGTGGACCGATTGCTCTCTTGCAGGAAGTGTGTGAAATTGCAGATCCAGATCCTTTGTTGTGTTCGGCGTAAACGTGGTAGTTTCAGGTCCATCATGCTCACAGGTCGCTCGCAGTGACTCATCCCGGATGTGAAGTTGGAGCAGGTGATGGGAGCTCTGGATACGTACCGGCGTCGGCACTGTGTGAGTCTGTGTGAGGGTTCTTCTGCTGGTTTTGTGTCTCGGCGTTGTGTTGCTGTCAGCGACGTGCTGTGAATGTCAGAACGATTTCATGAATCTGCGCTGAAATGAATTCCAGCAGCCTCTGTGTTTGGCACTTGAACTTGGACAGCTTTCACTCCACCTCAGTTTTTGTGTCTTTTCAGTTGCCTTTAATTCATTTCAGTTGAATCGTGTGTAAAAAAAAAAAAGAGGCTTTATTGGCGTGACTGTAAAAATCATATATGCCAGAGCAGGTTACGGGTCTGCTGTTGCCAAGAAACGCAATAATCGCATCAAAAGCAGGAAGCAAAAAGTATTTGATTTCTACTTCTGGTGAAATAATCAGTGCAGCTGAACGTCGTTATTCACACGAACTGAAACCAGCACCTTTGACTCTCGCTCCAAACGAAGGATTTCCTTTTTAAAGAGGAAACTCAAAGTGGTAATCGGTGTGATCTGCTGCTGAATGCTGCTGGCTGCAGTCGGGGATGTCGGCGGTACGCTGGGCACCAGTTAATCTAAAATATCTGAATAGGGCAGAAAAAAACATGAAGGCTGAACGGCAAAGTCCAAATGAAAGAGTGTCAGTTGAGATGAGACGGTGAGAAGATGCTGAACACAGTGATGAATGCCAGCAGGTCTGACATCTAAACAGCAAAACATATTTAGTAGTTGGCTTGTTACCCCCTCATGGATGTGGACGGCTGTGAACACCACAGATGCTCTTACCTGGAGGCTTTCTAGACCACTTAAGGACTCTGTATCGTACATGCGTAGTCGAATTAAGAGGTTACTTCAAAAAGTTCTCTATTTTTCCGGCATTATTTTTACCTCCACCAAGGAGGTTGTGTTTTAGCCGGCGTTTATCTGTTTGTTGATGGTTGGTTGGTTTGTTAGCAAGATAACTCGAAAAGTTATGAACGGATTGTCATGACATTTTCAGGAAATGTTGATAACGGCACAATGAACAGATGGTTACGTTTTGGTGATGTTCTGGCTTATTGTCTGGTTATTCTGTCATAAAACAGTTAAGTGTCACAGTCGTGCAGAATGCTGTCGTTGCGCCGTTTGTCCACTAGATGGAGCTCTGACTCCATTCAGTCCTTCAGTCCTTACCGCTATCTTCTCAGGAGGAAGCTGCAGCCAGGCAGCATCACAGCAGTGGGCTGAGCAGAGCTGCTGACTGTCGCTCATGCATCTCATTTCCGTTGCTAAAGTTGTGCTAACCTAGCTTAAGCTACTCCCTGTCTGTTTATGTTAGCAATAGCATTGCTGTAGTCATGCCAACCTAGCATAGCGTTAGCTAGCAGCTTAAAGCCAGTAAGGAACTGCAGAAATAAGTGTGCAAAATATGTGAGAGTCTAGAACGATGTTCATCACTCCGTCAGCTTGTTATTAATGATATCAATGCTAATTCAAATGCTAAAGCTATGTTCTGATTCTCCATGAATCTAACAGTGTAGATTAAATGAATGCAGGACTTTAGCATTGGCTGGAAATCACAATATGGTGGAAATGAGCTGCTTGGAGGAGGTCTGAGCTCTCAGAGGGCTTCTCTAGTTCACTAATTTTCTTTAGCTTCATGGCACCTTATCAACCAACGTTCAAGCTTTTGTATCCTGTCACAGAACAATGTCAGAACTGTAGCCTCCAGATTCTCCTCTTCATCATCATTCTGAAAATGGCGACCACCAAGTGGGACTTCAGTTTGGGAAACACGTCAAACAGTGCAGGTCGGGTGATTAAGGTGAATGTTTTTAATTTGACTTCTTTTTTTTTTTTAATTCTGAAGCATCATAATCTCCAGTAATGGTTTGACCCTTTTGCAATAAGTCAAATCTCCCACTATTCTTAAACACAGCAGCCATCACGTTGCCGGCTGACGCCATTTGCTTGAACGTGATTGTTTTCTTTGATTCAGGAGAACTCGTGTCTCATCCGGCGTCACAACTCTCCTGAATCAGCCTCAAAACGAGCCCAAAGCATCCTTGAAATAACAATTTGACTTTTCATGAGGCTTTAATATTTGAAGTAAATGACAACAAAAATGGGAGTTTTTGTGGACGGCGGTTTAAGGTTTTACACAGTTATGCATCATGATGGGAGTCACGCTGCTTGTTTCTAGATGAAGTAGAGAACTTTGCACAGCACTGCCTCTGCTGCATTTTCACTACATGTATTAAAATGTTCGGCTGCCAACAGACGTCCAACGAGAGGTTTGCATGGACTCTGTCTCACTCGTCCGTCAGTCTTGTGTGCACACCTGCAGTCGTGCTCTTAAATCACTCCAGTCGCTCTGAGCAGGCCTGATGACGTTTAGCGGCGAGAGGAGACGGATTCCTCCAACATGTTAGTGAAATTGAATTTTTACAGATAGTTGGATATTCAGCTGCAAACTTGTTCCTTTAATGTCTTCCCGGTGTTGCTCATTTTTTTCCTGTTGTCAGTCTCACATGTGAGCGGCGGAACAGATACGCTTCTATTTTCATCAGTCCAGCTGTCTGCACAAGCTGTGCGACGGCTTCAGTCGTGTACCAACTGTTACGCTCAGCGCAGCGCCTGGAAACATCCCGTCTCCCTGACGGATGTTAGCGTCGCTCTGCTAACATGATGCTTTGTGGACACGAGGCTCACTTTCAGCAGGACTAAAAAAAAACAAAAAATTAAATTAAGTACGAGGGTGCTTTGCTGTGTGTAATGATCTCTCTTCATCCTGCCACCTGGCTGCCGCAGCATTACTTCGCCTGAAGTCTTTGGGCTGTGTTTTTGTGAACCCGCTGCCAGTTTCTTTGATATTGGAGGACTTTAATGACAACTCTGCAAATGAACACGAACCTGAGGCTACTGGAAATGAGGAATTAGATTTCTGTGCTAGTCTTAAAAAGAAATATTTCCAAGCAGACCTGGAGCGAAGTGAAAATGATGAAGAGATCCAGATACGGCACAGCAGTAAAAATCCATCCAGTTAGCCGTCTGCTGCTGGAGTGCAGCTGCAGGAAAGGAACACGTCGCCTCGACTTCCAGAAGCTGACGGACGTTCGACCTGTCTCGGCTGGAAAACTCAAAAATGCTGGATGGACATCTCGAATCAAATCAGGTTTGTTGTCATGTTGCTGTACGTACACAGCAGTACAGGCAAGACGAGAGAGAGCGTTTCTTCAGGATTATTTAATTAGTACGTTTTGGGATAAGACACTAAACGTTTACTCTCGCTGTCTCCTGAAGGGGGCGCTGTGTCCATGCACGCCACCATCACGGGGTTTCTCTCAGCAAACGTCCAGCTTGTTGTGGAGGGAGCGGACATTGGAGAG
>NW_007579011.1:184445-197397 GCF_000690725.1 Stegastes partitus
CAGTTCCAGCGCCGTTCACTCCCTTTGCATCTATGCCGTCACCATGGCAACCTTAAACCTGGCAATCTGCTTGTGTTTACTTAAACACAAAGCAGTGGAGCTGTGCACACTTTGTTCAACGTGCAGTAACTTGTGAGCTTGTGACTGTGACTCGTGATGACTGTGCTGAACAGATGGATTTGACTGATCAGCCACAACATTAAAACTACTGACAGGTGACGTGAATAACAGCCACAGGTCCTGATGGTTGAGTGGATGTTACCTTCACAAACATTCTCCACATTCCACATCACAAACCTTTTCTTTTTCCTGCAGTACAAAGTGCGTTCTGCTGCAAACACCTCAGACGTCCTCCATCATAACACTGTGCCCTAAGCTTTGACTGCTAAAGTACAGCTTGAAGAACACGACAAACCCTAAATGTTGCCTGACGTTTTAAACTCCACAGATCCCAGTCTGTGCACAGGACACACTGGGAGGTCTGGTGTGGTAGCCAGAAGGAAACTGTTAGAATAATTCTATATTATGATCCAATGATCTTTGTGAAAAGTCTATGAGTTCATGCTGTAAATGTCCATTACCTCTGCTGATCCTTGTGAGTGTGAGGTAAGAACCAGACGTCCTTAGCGGGTCGTCAACACGCCATGAGAACTGATGAGAACTGAGCTTGTTCTCACCCATTTGTTTTCTGTTTCCTGTCTGTACATAAGAACCAACGCTTCATGTCTTTAGTCAGTCACTTGTTCAGACTCTGTGCTCTACATGTTGCTCCTTTGCTTTGACCTGAGAGACGACTCTGTGAGCTGATGTGAAGCCGTCAGGACTCCACTGAAGAATTTTCCTAACAGACACCTACACAATCTGAGGCAAGTTGTTTGAATATAAAAGCCTTATTTATGTGCCGTACAAATGTGCTGCAACTCCACGTATGTAACAGCACCAACAACACGACCCAAACATCCACAGATCAGTCGACTGTCCTCAGAAATACAGACTCAAATATTAGCTTCACACCTCAGCGTCCACAGAAACGTCTCCGTCCAGGTAAGTTCTGTCCGGTTTGGAGCTGTCACGATAACAGCGACGTCGCAGCTGGAGGCGCTCACAGCCTGTCGCTAATTAGACGAAGGTTGGACATATTAGCAGCAGCCGCCAGCTTCTGCTCCGCTCAGAGACTCCACACAGCTGGGCGGCAACACGACGACCGAAGTGAAGCTCCAGCCGCTGAGTTCTGAACACCGAGGCTCGGATTTCCTCGTGCATTAGTTGAAGGAGAATCGCAAGCTGTTGGTTTTTGCACCGATTGTTGAAAGATGAAGAAGAACTTTGTCTTTCTTTAGCTCCCTCTGCCTCCGCTGAGGTCTCGGTGTCCCTCACGCTTACTTTGAAATTCAGTCTCTTCCTCCTTTTCCTGCTCAGGGTCTCCCAGCCGTCTCCTTGATTTAATAAAAACAAAAAGGAGGTTATTTTCACATCAAGGATGATAAAAAAAACTGTCCCAGTTCCTCCATCGTCTGTGAGACAATTCCTCCGACTGGTTCTCAGACGATTTGGGCTGAATGTGTTCTTCATTCAAGGCTTTTATTTTGTTTTTTTAACCAACATGTAATAAATCATAACTCAAAGTGTCACCGTGGAAACCGAGGACGCCTGATGGACGGATGAGGCAAAGTTAGTGTCAATGAAGCGTGTGTCTGCATTCGGTTGTGAGTGTATGGGAATGCACTTGTGTGTGTGTGTGTGTGTGTGTGTGTGTGTGAAGGCAGAGGCTTGTGTGCCTTCAGAAGCAGGGCTGCCAGCACTCCGATGGGTTGCTGGCTCCAATCCCAGAGACCCTGAGGGAAAGGCACCTATTGATGGATGAAAAACTCCCACAGTGCTTTTGCTTCCTGTGCGCACAAAGCCCAGTGAGTCTGCAACCTCTGAGCCCACACGCTGGCGTGGAAACAGTGTTGTCTCTCTTCTCCTTATGCATCTCCTACGACTTTATCTGTCTCGTAGTTTAAAATAGTGTTCCTCAGCACCAGTTTCCCTTCCCTCCTATTTCCCGGCTTGTTGTGCCGAAGCGTCGAGTTTAGAAAGCTGCTGCGTCCATGACAGTGGGTTATATAAGTACACGTTCAGGACTCTGGCGGGTTTTGGGTTTACGGGTGGATTTAGTCTAAAGGCAGCAGGTCGGTCTTTGGGAAAACTTGATTACTTAATTTATTCCATTTCTACCATCTGGTCCAGGGTTTTTTTTTTTTTTTAGCTAATTAAGGGTAATTCTAGGAATAAAAGCAAATGTGATCACTGCATGAAGACCTTATTGTGTCTTTATCATCAAACTTTGACCAGTATGATGCATAGGGAGGTATATAATTGAATTATATGTTGGATTAAGATGATCTAAAACTGTTATACAGATGCTATTAGCACTCAAGCTAGTCTGACTGGTGGGTAGATTTAATTATAAATAGATAAAATGCAGTATTTGCTTCTGTTTTTTTGCTAGTTACTTAAAAACCAAAAATGGAATTTACACAAGAATTCAAATCCTTAAATCAGTGCTTTCATAGAAGATCAGTTACTTGAAGTCTTCCTCCTTTGCGTCTCTACAGACTTTGCACACCTTGGTTTTGGCAGTTTGTCCCATTCTTCCTGGCAGATCCTCTCAATCACTCTCAGATTGGACGGAAACTATCTGTGAAGTGCCGTCTTCAGGTCTTCAGATGCTCTTTGGGCTCTAAGCCAGAGGTTTTACCCCAAAGCCAATCAGCATTGTCTTGGCTGCTTCATGTCACTGTGGTGCTGAAAGATGAACCCGGTCTCCTTGTTACTGCCAGAACATGATGATGCTGCCGCCGCCATGCTTTCCTCATGCTGTCCAAACAGTTCTCTCATTTCTTCGATGCCTCGTCGCAGTTATATCCCAGTATAAGTATTCAACAAAGTTTGTTGGACTTTGTGGTTTGGATTTTGCTCTGACAGGAAGTGTGGATTTTGGGGTATTGAAATCAAATGTGCATCTCTGTATGCTCTAAGCAACATGTTCAGTTTTCTACAGATGGATAACTTAGAATTAAAGCAAACATGATGCACATGAGCAGAACTGGACGTGCTGTGGCAAGGAATCCAACTGCAGATGTATGGTTTCAGTTTTTGATTTAGTTTAACTCTTATCATCGATCACCTGTTTGTACCAATCGAAAACTTGCAACCTAATTTTTAATTATGGTTACCTGCTGAAAGCTACGCTAACTTTTGCACTGCTGTTGTTTCTGAGCTTGTTGTTGGATCTCAGTTGTTGTCTGTAAATATCTTGTATTGTCATATTCTGCATCGTGTTAATGTTTTGTCACGAATGCATCTTGTTGTTCAGCAGTATAAAATGCAGGGACGCTATTTCTTTTAGCTACAAGCAGCATAAAGCTCAAGGCTATCCAACAAGAATATAAGCTTTTCCATATGTGTTTAGCCTTTATAGCTTGTGGAAATTATTAGGAAAGAACCTCTAATAGCCAACAGCTAAAAAAAAGTACATTTCTGATCAACTTTTCCGGCCAGCAGCGGTTGCAGGAGGAGTTGGGAATTAAGCTGATATTCAAATATCACCAGATGAAGTGAACACTGATGGTCAGATGTAACCACAATGCATTGAGTCAGGTGCAGCTCTTTGATAAAAGTCTTTCTCAGTAAACTTAGTGTTTGATACCAAAATATGTTTGACAACAGGTTGTGCTAAATTAGCATCAGAGATTCTGGACTCTTGTGGGACAAAGAATCAACTTTTAAAGCAGATTGGAACAGGAGATGCTGTAAATAGACGCACAGAGAGCTGGGTAGATATATAGAGTAGTCATGGATAGATGGAGTGGGAGTGTGAAAGAATAGAGCTTCAGCAAGGCGAGGGATGTATTTAAAGCAGCAGAGATGTTCGGGGGAGATGCAGCGTTTGAAATGCTTTCTATATTTGAGTGCTGTGAGAAGGCCGGGAAGGTGGCTGCTCGTAGAAAGAGTTCCTTAAGATGTACGTGGCAGATATTTACAGTGTGCAGCAGACGTTGGTACATCATCACGATTCAAAATGATTTTATTCAAATTATGTCACCTCTCAGAAACTTTAGAAAGATGGAAATGGAAGCCTCAAAGCAGGAACTCACTGCAACACCACTGAAGCAAAACTGTGTACCTGTGATTTCCAGTTAATTACATTTACATGGTTTTGAAATGACCATTTATCCTGATTGCTATCTCAGTTTTGGACCCATGAACCATGTCTATCTACATCATGGCTCCACATGGAGAAGAAATAAATGTCTTGTCAGACTTTTAAAAAGTTGGAAAAGGTTCCAGGAGGAGTAGTAAACACAACACAGTTGCAGCAGTAACCTCGTGGTACCACTAACCAGAGTGGCCGTCCTTCTTAAACAAGCACCTCAGACAACTTTCACAATCCAGCTCCAGAAGACAGACAGGTAGATGTTTCAGACTTACCACAGGGGTTGTCAGTGGACAATACGACGGGACCAGACATGATATCAACAGCTATGGATGGTGTGTAAGAAGACCCATGGTTCCTCTTTAGCTAAGCTTCATCCTGAAGTTTGTTTGCTAAAGATCATGAAAATGAAGGCTGTTAAATACTGGTTGCACATTATTTAGTCAGATGGGACCAAGACCGGGCTCAGATGGAGTCCAGCATGTTTGAACCTGACCAGGACGACCACAGCGAAGCACGGAGGTGGCAGTATCATGATATGGGGCTGCATGAGTCCAAAAGGCGTTGAGGAGATGATATCTATAGATGCACCATGAATGTCTGAGGATAGACCAAAATACTGGTTTACAAGTCGACTCTCAGTCTGCAGGAGTTTTGCAGGAGAGAAATATTCACACAAGACTTCCAGAAGGGGCTGCAAGGTGTCTCGGTAGTTAGCATCGTTGCCTCGCAGCCGAAGGTCGCCAGTAAGGAGACCTGGGATCTTTCTGCGTGGAGTCTCCATGTTCTCCCCGTGCAGCGTGGGTTCTCCCCGGGTTCTCCGGCTTCCTCCCACAGTCCAGAAACATGCTGAGGTTAATTGGTGATTGTAAATTGTCCGTAGGTGTGAATGTGAGTGTGCTTGGTTGTCTGTCTCTAAGTGTAGCCCTGTGATAGACTGGTTACCTGTCCAGGTGAACCTGCCTTCACCCTGAGTCAGCTGGAATAGACTCCAGCCCCCCATGACCCTGGTGAGGATGAAGGTGTAGAGATGATGGATGGATGGAGTTCCAGAAGAAAGAAAACATTCAAACTATGACCTGGTCAACATAACTCCACCAGCAACAAACCAAAGCAGAACGGCAGAACATCTGTTTTAGAAATGTGTGGACGCTGAATGTATTTTTGTTAAATTGAGTTCCTGCCGTGAGGCCGGAATTTTTAATATCGGAAATATTATTAGTTTGAATTTTGACACAAGAACAAAGACCTGCTCTTCTACTGAGGAGACATGCTGACTTCTAATTACTGTGATTCATATTGTAGTTAACCCGAATGTCTTCTGCTGCCGGACGTAGAAAATGCGTCACAACTTTAACTTATTTCTGTGTAATTCGTTTCCCTTCAGTCTCCTCTGACGTTCCTCTCCAGATGCTTCGACGTGATGAACGTGTTTCACAGTCACGTGGACGTCGGAGGCGATCAAATTAAGTGCTTTTGCACATCTTGAACTGAAAGCTGTATTTTGGACATGTCGTTATTTAAATGAGCCTCATTATCAGGTTTTCACACAGAAGAGAGGAGGAAGGAGAGACGAGGAGACAAAGCAGCTGGACGTCGTGTCACTATGGGAACAGAGGAGTGAAGACGTCCAGAGCCCAGCGATGGGGATAAACATGGACGTGGGCTCTCGCCGTCAGACATCCTTCAAAGGATGGGGGCATTTCAAAAAACCTTCTAAACGTAGCCCTTGTTTTGTTTTTTGTTGTCTCGGTGGGCCTGTGTGTGTGCAGCGACAGCAGATGGGAGATTACTGCAGCAAGTGCACTTTACAACTCAAGTGCTGCGATCCGTCTTTTTAAGCTCCTTCCTCTCATTCATCCTGCTCACTGTCTCTGACCAGCAGCTAACGCCCTCACTGTTCCCTCCCGTTGAGTCTCCGTCCTCCACCCTGGTGTTGTTCTGTCGGGTTTCAGCGCTCACAGGTGTCTGATGGTGGATTTTTTAAGGTGCGAGATGAGTCATAACCTGGTGGAGCCACAGTTTAGTCGGCCATCGCTGTAAAAGTCTTCTACTCTGATGCTTTTCAGCAAATTAACAAAAGTCTCATAAGTTCCCAAAATTAACCTCAACATGTTTTTGGACTGTGCTGGAGGAACCCGGAGAGAACCCACGCTGCACGGGGAGAACATGGAGACTCCACACAGAAAGATCCCGGTGCCCCCACCGGGACGCGAACCAGCGACCTTCTTTCTGCGAGACAACGATGTTAACCAACTGCGCCACCTTGCAGCCCAGTTCCCAAAATGAGCCCTTCAGTTCACTGGTTAAAAGACCACAAATACCCCTTCTCCACCAAGCTGGTTCCACTGCTGGTTTGGAGCCGGTGCCTGACTTAGCACCAGTCCTTTGTGTTTCCACCTCCAAACCACCGGCTCCAGGTTCTCAGAACTGGTGCTTTTCAGGCACCAACTCTTTGCTGGGGCTGGGGGGCGGGGTTATCATGACCACCGAGACCAATGGATGAACGGGACACACGAGCGGTGATTTGTGTCGTTTTTCACCAGGACGTCTCCGGTCCGATCACAGATGTACTGGAATGAGTCCCGGGACACACGAAAGTTCTGCACAAACTGTCTGGTCCACCTGTGTCCCACCAGCAGCACCACAGTGGTGGAAAACAGGACTTTTGTAACTTCGGCGTACTGCGGTATTTATGCTTAGAAACGAAGTCTTCTCGTGAAAAACAGAACGCAGCTACACGCGCTGTTTATTCTGCTCATAGAAAAGACCGCACAAGAAAAAATTATTCGGCTTCATCTTGGACAAATCTGACACCAGAACGTCCTGGTTCACTCTTGTTAAAATCATTATTGGTCACTTGCCGGTCTGAGCACTGCGGCCACCAACAGCAGCGAGCACAACCTGCTATGTGGGGCGTTCAGGGACCATCAGTAAATTGTAGTGTCTATCGATAAGAACATGTTCAGCAAGTCTGATGGTTTTCCTGTGACAAGGTAAAAAAATAATAATAAAAAAACGGCAAAAAAACAAGTCTGGAGTCCTGTGTGGACTTCCAGGTGGCGCGAGTGTAGTTCGGTAAACGGCTACGTATGCAGTGACGTCTGGCTCTAACTCTGCTCCAAAAGCAACCGGTTCCTTGGAGGCGCCAGATTGGAACCAGCTAAGTACTGGAACTGGAACCTGGTTCTTCTTGGTGGAAAAGGGATAAAAGACGCTCGTACCTTTAAATGACGCTGAGCTGCTGCTGTCATTCTATGGAAATATCTCCAAATTCACACACAGACGTTTATAACTTGTGTTTGTCAGACACAGATCAGTAGTTTAGCGGTGCAGAGTGAAGCTTGGACATGCTGGTTAGCCTGTTGCGCTAACTAAACATAGCGGTGGACTTTCTGTTTCCTGAGCCGAGCAGGTATAATGAGGATTATTATAGGAGCTGAATAAACTCTTGGCTGGTACTGGTTTATAAAAACAGTTTTACATCGGAACACTCTCTTATTCTAGATGTTCCTGCCTGCCTACGATACACGATGGTCACCAAATAGCTGCAGACGCTGAAGGTTCAGAGGGTAACCGGTGAGTCACCGCGCCGAGATGAACGCCGTTCGGATAATGGGAGCGTTTGTGCGGCCGCCTGCTGTGAATACGCCGCGTGTCGGTTTATCTCGGAGAGGAAAAGCAGAAACTCCATCACAGCAGCCTGAGAAAAGAGAAATAACGCTGACGTTAAGAGTGTAATTTCCCCCAATCGCCGCCGTCATTCAAACGTCTGATGTTTGTAAAAGAAGGAGTTGGACATGGAGGTGAACTTCTGCTGAAACAGCTCCGCGTTAAGTGGGGTCGAGCCTCCTTCAGGCTTTTACTTTGAAAAGAAAAAAAAGTTGCAGGTTGAATTTTAAGCAGACGGGCTTTCAATCCGGAGGTGAATGGAAGAAACTCTCCATCTCAGGGAAACGTGTCGGATGCCAGTGTGAGAGCTTCTCTGTAAGCAGATAGCTTTTCTGACAGAAGAAAGACTTCAAGGATGGCAGCTTTTTTTCCTGCTTTGCTTTGGTCCCAGCTGGATCCTTAATATCCATCGCTGTTTGCTGCCTCAATGCAATCGAGTGAAGCAGATTCAGATGCTAAAGCACATTTTAAATTCGCCGTAACGTAAATTTTTACAGAATCGCCGCTTTACCTCGGAGTGCTTTGTGCAAACCCCTGGCTGCCGTGTACATTTTATAATTTCACAAACCTCGGAGTGGCAATTGTGTGCCGGGAATGGGTACTTCAAAAGAGCGCTTCCTGAAGTGAGGTCCCGGGAAAGCCAGCAGGGGTTATTTTGCAGATTATGGATCACACAGACTATTAAATACCACAAAAGATGTACGACTCAGCAAATGAAAGCGGCGGCGGCGGCGGTTTCTGCTTTGGGGAGCGGAGAAGAAGCGATGCAGCCGAGAACAGTCACCGCGAGGAGGATTATATGGATGAATGATCGCTGTGATGATCCAACAGGAGCTCCATCATGAGCTCCTCTCATGCCGGGAGAGCGTCACGGTGTCACGCTGACGGGGTTGCGTTGGGCTTTGTTGTTCCACGACGATAGCTGAGAACAGGGCGTCGAGTCAGGAGGCTTTCAAGTTGAGAGAATGCAGATGAGACGTCCTCGTAGCGCCGCTTAATCCTGAATCAGACACGAACGAGGGCTGATTCCTGCGTTATGGAGCCGATCACTGTGCTTGTATGATAGAAAAGATATTTATTGATATATATTTGACAATATTGAAATGCAAGACTGGTCTTTGTTGCATTGATTTTTGGTGATTTTGTGCCTCATTTGGTTCGTTTTAGTTCCATTTGTGGCCGATTTCCATCACATTTGGTCGTTTAACACTTCTTTTGTTTAACTAACCTTTAACCTTCAGGCCCTGAGATGCTTTTTCTTTTTAATTCTCACCAACTAAAGACCTTTGATGAGACACTTGAAGAAATAAAAATACACAACGCTCCAGATGCTGTGCAAGAGGAGAGAAGCACAATAAAAGCTCCATCTATTTAAATCGTAGCAGCTTTTCCACTCAGTTTAACATCCTTGAATGTCTTTGAAAAACAGATGCAGGTTGTTTTTTAACTCTGGAGTCCAACGACACACAACCAGTCCAGCCTCTCGTGGATTTGTATATATTTAGATAAAAGAGAAACCCGTCGGTTTCTCTGGAGGATAATTAAGCAGCGTGTTCGTTGTAAACATGCTGGTGTGTTGTGATGCACCTGCTCAGGTTATCGGCCTCCGCTGCTACAGTATTAGCGTGTTAGCGTTAGCTCTGAAGGCTTCGTTAGATCACGGCTCGGCTTCACGGTTCTACTGAATCTGATGTTTTACGACAACAAGCCCTCCCTGGAGAACACACCGATCCAAACAGAACCCTCCGAGGATTCTCACACAAATGTTCCGACCCAAACCTAAACCCTCCACATGTGCCTGAAGAGCTCAACAGGAAGTGCATCGATTCCCAGGCTGCCGAGCGCCTCGACAGCCCCCCGCTGCAGAAATATTCAAGTTTTCTGTGCCGCCGTAAATTTGCACATAGAAGAGTTCGGCGGAAAATCAAGTTTGGACAGCGAGTCGTGATGGCTCGACTCGCCTTTGGTGCCGAGCGACAGACAGCTGGAGCGGCGGCGGCGGCGCATTAGCATAAAGAGAGATTCAGGGATTTATGAAAAGAATTCTGAAATAGCAAAGCAGCCGGTTTTATTCATGGAATAGGAACTCTTCATCACTGCAAAGGGGGTCGCCCGGTTGTCCTGAACCTGGATGCTTGTAATAAGTAGAAATGGAAGCTTCAGCCGACGATTCAGGGGTTTATTCTGAGACATGTGGGTCTGAATTGACTGAATCACACCAGTGTTAACATTCTTATTGGGTACATGCTAACAGTTTCCTTAGTGCTAAAGCTTAAAGTCGCAGTCTGCTCACTGGTTTAACCCCTAAAACTCATTTAGGCAAATCAAAGTGATGGATTTGGAAGATTTCACCCATTAAACCTTTTAGCCATGAAATGTGTTCAGCTGCATCTCTACACCGTTTCTTCGTCAATGACATGCTAATCTACGTAGCACCTGCCTCGAAAGTTGTAAGATAAGGAAACCAACGAACGAAAAAACTCACAATTATCGTGCTCGTAGAAGAAATAAGGCGCCGTTTCCATGTAGAAATGCTCCTCCACGGTGCAGGCTGATGCCTCCGCCTTCAGTCCGTTAAACGTCCTGAACATTGCGACATGTTTGTTGTTCATAAACCAACATCTCCGACTCTCTCACCTTGAGTTATTCTGTACAAATCTGGACGCCTCTGAGCTGCATTGATGAGGAGTTTCATCCTTTTTACTAGAATTTAAAACTATTTTCCACTCGCCCCTGACCTTCTGACTCACACCGTCTCTATACACAACTATCTGTGTTTTTCTTTCTACATGTTGTGTTCCTGAACATTGCTGCCACCGTTCCACATGTTGTCTTTATTGTCAAGTACCTCCTACAGCATCTTTTATATCTACAGCACCACAGAACAACAAGGACTTCAGTGGTTTTACAATCATCAGCCCTCGTCTAACTTCCTTCTTTTAGTAAATCACATGTTGACATGTTTTACAATCAATCATTCCTTTATTGGGATCCGACACCAAGACGTTAGCAGTCAGATGTCTATGTTGACCAAATAATCATTGTCGTGGTCCTCATTTGTTTTTATAGGCAAGACGACAATGTAGAGGTATAACAGATCTCCTGCACAGTTGATAAATGTGGATCAGAGTTTCCTTGAATGTCTTGTTTTGTCCAAAGATCTTCAGTTTACCGTCACAGAGGAAAGAAACCAGAAAATATTCACACTGAAGAAGCTGAAACCAGAGTTTAGACTGATTGTAAGAAAAATGACTCAAACTGATGAATCTAGTTTTAATAATCTGACTTTGCTACTCTACTGCTCTTGTCTCTGATCTGTTCACATGTAGAAAATCCAGCCGCTGCTTCAGACGTTAAAATGAACTCGTTTGCAAAAGTAGATTTACTTAAAGCAACACAAAACTGGTTATAATGTGGTTTATCCATTATTTGTTTGACGCAACAATGCAATCGACGATCACTGGCGAACACAAGGGGTACCTGCTCCCTCATTGCCAGCAACAAGCCACGGGTTTCCTTCTCCAAAAATTTGCACATCTTACTCACAAACTCCTTGCGGGGGGAACAAGTTACCTTTGCTGTGTTTGCATAGACTTCGTAGAATCTTTTCGACATGTCAAAGATCCTCCCTTCGGTCTGTCTGCGACCTCAATATCTTGTTAGACGGACTTGTGTGGTACGTAGCCCATTTTGCAGGTATCTTGGACGTAGGAGCCGTACAGCCGGTTGTGACCGAGGCCGAACATGAAAGTCATATCTGTGGTACCTACAGTTCTCTTCTCCACAGTGTTACATTAAACCTGGTTTCAGGCTGTCAATACTCTGGTTTAGACTAAAATCTCGACCACATCATAAAGTTCATGAACCCTGATGTGACTCGATCCACACGACTGTCCAGGAAGTCTGTCGGCTTCTCGGCTAAAACAAATAGCTTAACGTAGAGCCGAGGTGAACACGTGGCGCTCGTGGCCACCGGCCGTCTTCTGTTGTTGTACTTCCTGTAATCACGGCTGTCAAAGAGTGGCGGCAGCAGCCTTAGAGGGAAAATACAAGACGGCGCTGGTCATTTATCTGGGGTTTATGAAGGCGCTGACGCGGCGTTTCTCTTTACATCTGGATGCTGAGGCTTATTTTTTCGGCTTCACACTGAACTGTGAATGCTTGATGTGTGTGGGGCCTAATCTCACTGTCACTTTCTTTGACGTTTTTCTTTAAATCTTTGCCTCCGGCTGTCAGTTTGTGTTTTTTTACAGCCACCTTTGGCAGTAAGTCGTCGCTGCTGTGGAGGTTTTTTTTGTGCTCGGTGTCATTTCTGCACTGCGATGCTTCGAACACACCTCCTGCTCACCGAATAGACGTTTTTTAGGTGATGTCTGGTTCTGTAATGAGCATTATTCTGTTGGAGGTCACACATTACATCTAACTTACAGCATTATATGATGATTAGGAGTCACCGTGGACCCGTTTGTACTCTTATTATTTTTACACTTCACTTAGAACACGATAACAAACCCTGGCAGGTGTTGCTGTGTGTAATGTGTGAATGACTCACGGTGTCTCTGCCTTTAAATAACATCCCCGCCGCTGAGAACGCCATTGTAACGCTGTCAGCCGTGCAAATGCTGCAAAACCGGCTGATGAAGCATGCTTGTCATGCTTTTATGACTTTTATGGCATATTAATGAGCGAGAGAGAGAGAGAGAAAAAAAGGCCATCAAATGTCAAAAATGACCGAAGAATTGCAATTTTATTCTAAGAGGAACATTTACATGCCTTCATGCATGACAGAGGGCCACAATAAGGCAGCTGACGTATCGGTTTCTTTGCATATTTTCACTTCTTAAATTGATTTAATGATTAAATAAAGCACAGAATTAAATCTGTGTTACAAGGTCAGACATATTCACTGACAGGGAAAAGTGTATTAATTACTCATTTAGTCAAAATCAACTTAAACCTGGTATTTGTCTGATTTCGGATACGAAATAATGAAAAATCTTTTTTTCTTTTGCTGCTACTAATAATAATAATAATACATGACACTTGTATAACACTGTTCAAGACACTTTACAAAGAAGG
>NW_007579011.1:198253-199869 GCF_000690725.1 Stegastes partitus
TTCATCTGCTGATATAAGAGACACTTTCTGGTTTGACAGTCGTACTATTTAAACAAAACAATGAAAGTAGTAAGAAAACATGTTAGAATACAGAAAAAAAGCCAAGAATGAGAAAAGACAAACAAACAAACAAACAAGCGGGGAACAAAGGGGGACGTCAGGAGGCCCGAGCCAGACTCGTGGACCTCCAGGCTCCGGTTCTGCATTGATGCTACGGCTAACATGCAGGAGGACACACAGGGAAAGTTCCCACAGAGAGAAGAGCCACACCTCAGGCTAGCTGTCCACAGTCCTCCCAGAAGAGAGGAGCTTTGATGCGATGCCCGAGCGCCGGCTTTCATCTGCCTCCACCGGGTTTACAGCAAGAGAGTGTGTTTGCATCCTGGTGTCACCGCAGGACGCTTGTGAGAAGTCTGGTTCTGTTTCTTGTTCACGTAGAAGCTAACCTGCAGACTGCGTGACATCTGCACTCTGACATCTAAATATTAAACGTTTAAATGCATAGTTTAGGTTTTCAAACACTTTAACATACTTGGATGAATTCTATAATCAAATTAAGCCAAATATCAAATTCAAAAAGTACTAATTTATTAAATTATTACAACCAGTTTCCACCTTTTATAAAGAGAGAGCAACTTTCTGTGACGTTCTGACTTTACAAGCTAAAAACACTTTCTGTTTGGATGCTAATTTGATCACTTTTAACTGTTTCAAACACCCTGATGTGTGCAGATGTAACTCTAATGCTTTTGTGATGCTTCTAAATACATATAAATTGCACAAACATTACTTATCTTAAGCCGCCCGTCTTCATTTGCAGAACTTGCAATGTGAAAATGCAGTTCTTTGTTGAACCCGTAACCCAGGTGCTGCCGCATTTATCATATTATTTAAGCCTTTGTCACACAAGTGTGTGCGGGGTTCGTTTTATACCAGCAATAGTTCCACTGTTAAAACAAGGACACTGCGGTTTGGTCTAAAATGATTTATTTCACAAGTAAAAGGAAATTTAATAAGCCGGAGTGTAAAATTTGTGAAAAAGATCAAATGTAAAAACGGTGCAATAAAACAAGGTTAAACGAGGTGATGAGTTGAATGACGCGTTCGCTCAAACTGTGTGTCGGTTCTCGTAGCCAGGACCTGCGACTCACCGCTAACGAGCTAATCAACGGCCAACATGAGCCCCAGAGTTCATTCAGACAAGATGGCAGAGTCGAAGAGACGACGGCAAAAACAAAAACTTCTGAAGACAAACTTGCTGAGTTTAAAGGTAGAGCCTGTAATTATAAGTCTCAAGGTTGTATTCCACCAGCTGTCAGCATTAACGTAGTCGATATTAACACTTGATTAAATAAAATCAACCAAAAGTGATCAACACCGTCGTTGCAGCAGCAGAAGACAAAGAAGACGCAGTAAAGGAACATCACAGTGGCAGCTTCTGGGCTGGATGATGTAAACGAGCATTTTGAAGTGAAACTACAGCCGAGGAATAAACATCAGAAGGAAAAGCAGAAGAACTTCACCAGCTCAACTTGTGTTTTGCTGTTTCATAGCGAAGCACGATCTGGCTGCAGAGCTCATGACGAATGATCCGCATGACGCGATGTGTACGTCTG
>NW_007579011.1:204354-208635 GCF_000690725.1 Stegastes partitus
ACAGGTAACCAGTCTATCACAGGGCTACACTTAGAGACAGACAACCAAGCACACTCACATTCACACCTACGGACAATTTATAATCACCAATTAACCTCAACATGTTTCTGGACTGTAGGAGGAAGCCGGAGAACCCGGAGAGAACCCACGCTGCACGGGGAGAACATGGAGACTCCACGCAGAAAGATCCCGGGTGTTCTCACTGGGATGCGAACCGGTGACCTTCTAGCTGTGAGGCAACAATGCTACCAACTGCAGCCCAGCTCCTGTCTAAAAAATACTCATTGTCAGATAGAAAAGGAACCTTATACCTATAATCAGAGTAGACAAAATGAACCTAATCAGGCAATTTCTTCTTTTGAAAGTTTTGCAAATTTGGATAAAAGTCAGGAACTGAAATCTCTGTTGTTTTTTCTTTTTCAAAAAGTATTCAGATGCTTTGCTGTTTCTGCAGATTGTGGTCAGATGCATCTGCAGTCAAACTGGACGTGATTTAGAAGCGTCTCGTCTTTGTTTTGGTCCTCAGACGTCCACCAGCATCAGGGTTGAAGGTTTTCTGAAGAGCTTCCAAGAGCAAAAGGAAATGGAAGCAGACTGGAACCATCAGAGTTCAAACTGAGTAAAACAAGGTCAGGGAGGCGACCACAAAGCCAGCGGTCAGACGTTCTCTACAAAGATGTAGACGCTGCCGTCCTCCCCGGCGCTTCATCAGTCAGGCCTTTATAACAGAGAGTGACTTGAGACTGATGTGGCTTCAATCTCTGACCGTCCTTGAGCGTCTGAGTCAAAGTTCAAACCCTGCAGGACATCTGCTGAGACCTGGAGGTGGAAGTCGAGACACTTCTCCGTCTACAAGATGCTGCGATCAGCGGTCAGCGGTCTGACCACAACATGCAATTATCTCTAGAAAGCACAGACGTGGCAGATGTGTTAGACATTCAGGGAGGATTTTTGAAGGAGCTTTGTGGATGTGTTTACCTGCTAGTGACACCTCTGACTAGACGCCTTGGAGCAGAACGACACCATCAGCAGGACCGAGCAGCATTCAAGTGCCTGAACAAAATCAGCTCTACGGCATTTCAAGGAAACGTTCAAGCAAAGTGCTGCTACGCTTTAGAAAAACAAAACTAAACTGATTCCGTTAAAGGTTCGAATGTGTCTCGCTGTAGCTCATAAATAAACCCAAAGTGTGCTTGACCTCCTCCTGACGCCACCGAACCCCCTCGAAAGAAACCAACTCCTCACACCTGCAGCTTGTCAGTGTTTAATCGTATTAGCTGTCCCTCCACCCTCAATTAAGCCACTTCAATTAAGGAGACAAAGCCGAAAGCGGAGGTTAAACCGACTCAATGAGCGCACACGAGCAATTAGACGGAAAGCACGAGACAACAAACCCCAGACCTCCGTGGACGTGTTCAGAAACAGCTTGTTCCCGCTCGTAGCTCCACGGTGCTGAGCAGTTTTCATCAGCCTCCTACAGCTAAAGTGCTCCGGTGGACCTGAGACGATTGAAGGAATCTCGCTTTAAAGGTAAAGGATGTGTGCTGCTGCTGCTCCGTTTCATTTTTACCTCCTTTCAAGTGGTCCGCTTCCAAAGACGACTGGTTTTATCCTGAGAAATTCTCACACCTATTTTTAAACATTTATTATCAAAGGTTGCGGCGGTTCAATTGAAAATCATTTATTTTCTGTCCCATTAGCTGACTTGACATTCAAAGGTGCAGAAGTGAAAATAACATTTTTCGGCCCATAAGAAGAACTTCATGTGCGTGAAGGAGACGTGGAGGTTGAAGAAGGAAGCGTTCTGGACAAATAATCAGCAGATCTCGTTCTTTACGTAGGAACAAATGAGGACTTCTCTTGTAAAATGTTGTCTTATGCAGATAAACAGACAATATCTGATCATAACCACTGTATGTTCCTGTTCTGTTGTTATTAGTTAGCCAAGCTGCTGTCCATCAGTGTTTTACTATCTATGGTGAACGCTGCTTATCTCAGGTCTTTAGCAACTCAGGACCACATGAAACCCTGTATAATTCATTTATTCCCCCTTATTCTACATGCATTTTACATTCTTCTGGTGTTTATTAGTGTACAGNAAGTTTGTCGAGCGTATTGATGGATATTTCAGTTACAAAGATGCACGCTATCCAGCTGCTGTGTGCTCGTATGGACAATAAGGCAATGAAAGAACGCCTTCTGAAGTGATGTCTGCACTGAGCTTTCTCTTGTCATCCTGAATTTACTGATTGAAACCTTGTTAGAAAAAGCTGCTGCTGACAGAGAGGAGTTCAGAAAAGCAAAAGCAGGAGTTTAATCTGAACATTAAAACAGATGAAAGTTATTTAATATGCAGAAAACGCTTAGAAATGCATCTGGAAGCCACGTAAGGCGTATTTATAGCTTAGAGAGGCGGAGGTTTGTTCTGTAAAAAAAAAAAAAACAGGAGAGAGCTGCCAGAGAGAACAGCAGAGAGGTAATGGAAGAAAAGATGGAGACAGCCGGCGAAAAGGAAATAAAGTTTTGTGAAAGCAGAGGAGGAAATAACGAGAGACAGAAAAGTGAAAGAAAACCAGGCTCCAGAAATGAAAATGCTGCAGAGGAGAGAGAAAGGGAAGTGACAACGAGGTGGAGGAGGAGGAGGAAGAGGAGGAGGAGGAAGAGGAGGGAACGCTGACAAATCCCGATGAATACGAGAGCCGGCACGACTCTGATACTTACTTTATCACCCGGCCACACTTCTCTGACAAATCACTTAATATGCAAATAGCGCCGCGTTTATTCCAAAGACAAATCACGCCGTCGCACAAACAGATGAGCGAAGTACAATGCACACACACACACACACACACACACACACACACACACACACACACACACACACACACACACACACAGGTGGTTTATTCATTTGTTGTACTCCAATCCAGAGCTGTATAATAACTGCTGCATTTGTATCAATTATAGATGCCGACATGGTGCAGAGGATGGATGCTGCACTTCCAGCTGCACTGCAGGTTGTCTCTGTGTGTTAATGTATTTGTCTGTTTATTAGGGTTGGAGACTTAATATCTGCCTCTTCAGTCACTTCAGACCAGTTCGGCTTAGATTTGATTAAGAAATGAGAGAACTTCTTCCCATCAGTCTACCCCTATATGATCCATTATGACAAAATGACACACGTCTTTAGTAATAGGTGTAAGGTTTCTTCTTTTTTNTGACGAATGATCCGCATGACGCGATGTGTACGTCTGCATAGACGGATTACCACTTGGGCGAAGTGGGCGTGTGTCCAGGACCCCAGAGCCAATAAGAGCCCTTGGTCTTCAGGTTTTTTTGTTTTGTTTTGTGCAATAATAAATAAAAATGTGTTTGCTTTCTAACGTACTTTCCAACGTAACGTTTTTGTGCGTTTGCTTTCAAACGTAACAGAAAAAAGTACGTATGACGTCAAAACAGTTTTTTTTCTAAATGGAGGCGAGCGCTCAGTGGTTCTGAAAAAAGAAAGCTAAGGAAAGAAAAAGAGGATAAAAATGCTGCTTTGGTGCAGCGAATGCCATCAATCTCAACATTTTTCACCAACAAACAGAGACAAGATGACGGTAGGCCGACTCATAACAGCGGTGGAAGTTGTTCTACACCTCACTGCTCAGAGGATCAGCGGGATGCTAACACTGCTAGCTCAAGTGCACCGGAGACTTCTGATAGTGGTCAAGCGACACTATGTCCTACTGATACCATCTGCTCTAGTACTACGACAAATGGCCAGAATAAAAAACCAACTCAGGACCAAGATGAGCCAGAAGCGCCTGAACAGTTTGTCACTCATGGCCATAGAAGCCGAACTTGTCCGAGAGTTGAACTTCAATGACATTATTCAGGACTTCTCCTGGAGGAAGGCCAGGAACAAGCCGCCGGTTTAGGTGAGGTTTTATTTATTTTAATTAAGGAGTATTTTATTGTTCTGTGGCCTGATGCGGGTATCAGTGCTGATTTACGGAGGCAAGATGGTTCTCTGCTCCTGAACTATAGATCATCACTGATACTCGCATCAGAAGTGGTACCATGGACAGCGCCACTGATGTTTTGCTGGTTGTGTGTTGCCCAGTGTCATGTGCGTAATGCCCGTGGTGATTATAATCCGTCCATGTACGTCTGGTGGCAATTTACAGACATTCTGTATCAGTGGGCGTATGTGGATATTTGTGATTATGGAGATGAAATCCAAAAGTTTGCTCGACAGCTAATTAAGTCAGTCGTCATTATTTTGTGCTGCAGCTT
>NW_007579011.1:215621-221727 GCF_000690725.1 Stegastes partitus
TACAGTTTAGGTGCAGAACAGCATTAACGTCTTTTATTTTGGAGGGTTTGATGACAACATGAGGAATTGTTTGTGTGTGTTCATGAATTAAATCATTTAAAGCTGAGTATGAAGATAACATGATTCAGAGAAACCCAGCGATTGGCACAAAATACATCCAATAAGTGGCCCCAAGAGGCCTGATGAACAACTCTCATAGTTAACATTCTCCGCCCTGCTGCTATGAAATCCTGAAGCCAGATTTTCGGGACAGATTTCCAACTTGGGAAGCCAGCAGATCTTTCAGATGCAAATGTTGGCATTCCATTGTTTGGGCCACAGCTGGAGAGAAGGGAAAGAGGTGGCATGAATTCCAAAAGTAGGATCTGAAAGTCTAATTTGTGCAGAATCCCTTTTGCAGACAGACACCAAGAAAACACATCGTCTGCCCATCCATGCTTAGGATTAGTGATGACTGTGCTGATTAACTCGGGCTACACGGAGTAAACACGACAGATATCCGTCTGCACCCAGAAGTATTTCTGAATTTAGGAAGAAACAGAAAACTACAAATGACAGAATGCACGTTTGCAATCAGGGGAAAGCCGAGAACAAGCCGACATGGAGGCTCTTAATCTGGGTTTTCCCCACTAAAGTCCTAAATCTCATCCAGATAAAGGACAACATTCAGCACAATGAATTGTTTTGTTCGTGTGTTTCACTTCCACTCCGGCTTTCTTTTTGTTTTAGCTTGGTTTAATCACCGCTGCCGGTTGTTTTATCATCCCCAGTTCATTTCCATTTCTTTTCCAGCGGTTGGTTTGTTACCTCGTTCCCTGAATGTGCAAATAAAACTAGTACAACGAGAGCATAATCGCTCAGAATGTCACTGGCATTTGCGCTGCTCTCTTGAGGGGGTTTCGCTGCATCGAAATCACGCCAAGAAAGTGCATCACACACACTTTTAGCGGCGCTGCCAGGAACACGTGGATGTCTGTTAGCATGCGAGGCGGCGCGGCGCTACTGTGTGCTGCTCAGACCAGAGGGGAGGCTAATTCAGCTGTGACCTTTTGCTCACGGCGAGCAGAGCGCGCATTAAGAGGTGTAACGGGAGGTTTGCGCTCTCTAATCGGAGCATAATGACTGACTGCTGGTTAAGAAACTGTCTGCTCATTCATCGGTCCTCTGTGGACGTTTTGACTTTTCACTCATTGTGGACGTGACACACAGCGACTGTTCTGGAAGCTTCACCCGTCAAACTAACCATAAATCCGATCACTGTCGCTGAACAATGCCTCATTTTACACCTAATCTGACCAGTTTAATGGAGCCGAGGCCTTATTAATAGAAACACATCAAGGCCTCCGTATGGATCATAAGTCTGTGTTTCCAGACGTGGAGTTCTTTCTGTTTTGTTTTGAGCTCATTATCAAACAAGTTGCTGGACCAAACGGCAAAGTCCAAAGAAGATGAAAAACTAAAAGCAGACCACAGAAAACACCACGATGCATTCTGTTTTCTGTTGACAGAGGCTTTGAACTTCAGTGTTCGCTCTAAATGAGACGCTGCTGCCGGTCAAACGCTTTTACAAAACTGGCAGAAACCGTAGGTGGAATAATCTCAGAGTTCTACTGTATGTATTCCTCTGTGGTTTTGGTTCCACGGCTTCGGTTTGCTCTCATGTTTGGACACATGGATGTTTTCCCAGACTGGTTTCACTGGTTCCCAGAGGTTAGCTCTCGATCCCCAACAAAGTTCTCTTTTTTCAGGAACAACAACAAACATTTAAAGTGATTTCTGGGAGAATTCTCGTAGATTAATCGTAGCAACTGGACTTGCTTGAGTTTCTCAAAGACGTTTCATCCAAGAGGCGTTTTGTGAGTCGTTAGTAGTAGCCGTTAGCATAACGAGTGGGAGGAGCAACAAACCCCCAACAAACTCAGGTGTTAATGGCTCCTTAAGGATATCAGTATCTGGAACTCCCAACTAGTCAGTCAGAACTGATGAAGCCTCTTGGATGAAACGTCTTCAAGAAACTCAAGCAAGTCCAGTTGCTGCGATTCAACTACGAGAATTCTCCCAGAAATTACTTTAAATGTTTGTTGTTGATCCTGAAAAAGAGAACTTTGTTGGGGATCTGCGTCCACAGCAGCTGACTGGCAGAAAGACAACAAATCTGTCCAGAAAGAGAGCTAACCTCTGGGAACCACTAAGACCAGACTAGTGTCCAAATATGAGCGTAAACCCATATCAGTATCTGGAACTCCCAACTAGTCAGTCAGAAGCCTCTTGGATGAAACGTCTTCAAGGAACTCAAGCAAGTCCAGTTGCTACGATTAAACCACGAGAACAACCAGGACCTGGATGACTGAGGATCTTCACAGACTTTCTGGGAGAATCTTGTCTTTTGCAAAGCTTTCCCCCTGAACCTGAACATATGCTGTCTAGTGCTGCTCTCAGGTGCAAACAAACCGGAATTACCCTTTAATTGTGAGTGCTTCCTCGCGGAAATCACCCATTAAGTTAAATATGTAACCGGATGCATGTGTAGCTCCTAATCTCCCGTCCTCATTGATCCACGTTCACTCTTCTTCCTGTCTGGTCAGCCAACAGTACGGCGTCTCTGTAGGTGTTTACTAGCTGAGCTACCGGCGTTAACGGCACCACGCCGTGATGCAATTTCTAAAAACTACCTGTTGTGGGTTGCTGCCTAATTCGGCGCCTCTACGCCCCTGCATAAGCCCGCCGCCGTTATCGGCCGTGCAGAGGTGAGGAGCCGCTTCATTTAGCGCCGCCGTTTGATTGGAAAGGCTTCTGTATTCACCGTCTGCCAAAAGACCTCGATATAGGGACGTTGCTTGCGGGCCTGATCTACAGCTCTGCCTGCCAGTGATTCATTTTATAAAGGAGCTAAGTACATGATGCTCGTAAAAAACATAAACCGGGCAGGATTTTAAAAGGCTGCAGTCCATCTGTATGTATTCCAGGCTATTAACGGGCCGCTCTATCAGTTGTGACGAGAGTGCGGCGGGGTGAGTGATCAACTGTTAACCACCGCTGCTACTCCGCTGATTACGCTGCCAGGCTCTCCATCTGTCTCGCCCCTCCGACTCCCCCTTCTGCCGCCGCCCTTCCAGGATACACAAATAACTCCCTCCGACGATATTTGTCTGTATTAGCCTCTCGGCCCGCCCACCTCCGTGCTCCCTCGCTGACCTACAAATCCCTTCACACATGCCGTCGCTCTCGGAGAAGTCTCGCGATCGCCTCTTCTGCTTGATTTCCACCAGCGCTCTCGCGGAAGCCAGCCGAGAGAGAGAGAGAGGAAGGGAGTAGAAAACTAAATAAATAAATAAAAAAGCACTGGCAGGAAGGCGGCATTACGGTTTGGGAGCTGGAGGATTCCAACAGGCCTCCGTATGTCCATCCTCCGGTTCCACCAGACGGCCCTTCGTCATGCACGAGGAGGTTTTTTCTGCACAAGCCGACCTGCACTCATTGATTCGTCTCCTGTTGCAGCAAGTTGTCTCGTCGCTGGGAGGAAGGGAGGCGGTTGTTTCCCCCGGACAGGATGACACGGCACCATGTCGAGCTGCTCCTGGTAATTGGTTCGTTTCTATTTGGGCGCTGTATGGAGGGACATGTGGCAGGGCAGGTCTCCAGGGGCTGGATTAGAGGCAACAAGGAAAAAAAAAAAAAAAAAGAAGCCAGATTTGGATGTTAGACTGCTGAGCGAAAAGGAGAAAAAAAAAAACAACAGATACTCAAAGTTGGCGTGTTCAGCTGAGTGAAGATTCAGTGTTTGAGTCCGGACCAAGACACGGAGTTTATTTCTCTGGTGGTGGCGTTAAAATGTCATCGATCATTGATGGATGTCAGAGAGTTAAAACACACTAAAAAGCACAGAATCATTCAGACTCATAACCTTTCTACCACACGTCAGTGTCCAACTTGGTAGAAGTACATCATAAAACACACAAACAATCGGTTTGACCAGGACAAACGAAGCTAGTATTAATAATAGCAGAGTTTTAAAACCTTTCAGACAGGACCGTTGGTAGGAAACGTAATAAATTGCAAAAACTACCTCCAATTATAACTCTATTATTGTTTTTTACACTGTTTACTTATGTTTTTATTTCCCTAGTACAATGTACATTCTTTACATTTAATGCGTAGCCTTTTCTACTTGTGTTTTTATTTGTAGGAGATATTTTTCTACTTTGTGGTATATTTTTTCTTCAGCATACATTTCTATGGCTCTAAATAGGAGCAACTGTAAGTAATTCCCCCTCCTGGATCAATAAAGTATTTCTGACTCTCCTATAGGTACTTTGAAGTGGATGACAAACCATATTAGAAAAACCACACAGCCTAAAATCTGATTGTTGCTGAAACCACAGATATCACGATTAGATTTTTGTCTTCTGGCTCGCGAGACGCCATTTTGAAAGTGACGAGCAACATGTTCCTTTGGTTCCATTGGCCAGGGAACCATTTCTGAAGCTAAACACGCTGATATTTGTGTGAACGAGGAGGAAGATGAACTTGACAAACCTGTTGAAAACCAAGCAGTGGGATGTCGCTGATAAGAAGCCGTTGCCAGTATGTTTCCCTTCCTTTCCACTAGGAGGCAGTAAGTAGTGGCTCAGTTGTAATACCTCCCACTTTAGGGTTCAAGGAACTTTTATGGTCATGCCAGCTCACATTGACATGTTTGTGGTACGAAATTTGTACTCAGGTCCCGTTTTTTTTTTTTTTTTTTTAAGCCTAATAAATAATAATTGCAATTGTAAGACAAGAGCAACATATAAGTAAAAATACAAGCAAATAAGTGTCCTATAGTAAAATGTAAACATTAAGTAGAAAAGCCAAAATTAGAGATGTGACACTGAATATTTGTGTAGACAGCGAGGTGGAAGCGTGTATTGTATTTAATGAGAATATAAACAGAAGTCCAGGTAGTGACTTCCTCCTCTCTGTCCACCTTGAACATGCTGAGAGATCTTTTGCCGTTTTTGCCAGGAGGTGTTTGATTTTTTTACGTTGCAGTATATATTTGCAATTAAAAGTTTTGCTGTAGTATTTGGTGAAGTGGCGTTATGTCCGTTTAGATGCCATTTAGTAGCATCAAGGCTCGATTTGAAATATTACCTTTAGATCAAATATTACCATAGCGATATAAAGACAAGAGCGTCTCTGATGCTGAAGACTAGCGCTGGTATCATTGTGGGAAATTCATCATTGCTCCTTGAACTTTTCTCGTCCGACCTGCATCGTCTGACTTCTTCATCCTAAACTGAAATCACACCGACGATGAAACGAGTGACGATGAAGAATCTGAAGGCTCAAGACGTGACCTTCTCCCATGAAGGGACGGTGACGCTTGGCGTTAAGGGAGCTCATGTTAAATAATAACAACCTTCCTCCTGCGACGCTTTCTGCTGAGCCAGAGAACTTTCTGCAGTACTCTTGTATTTTTAATCTGTGTCGTGTAGAAGAAAGACATCAAACGGGTCGCGTCCCCGCCGAGCTTCTCATGATTCAGGCGTGTCTGTCAAAGAAAACACGGGCCGACGGAAAAAAAACACGACAGCAATCAGAGCACACGGGGGAGAATCTCAGCGGCTGCATTCACCTGCAGGTAGAGACGATATTCAGGGGCGGCTGAGCACACATTGCCGTGTTCGACACTCCTCGTGACTGGGAGCAGACACGCTGAGCCACATTTACAGTCAAGCCGACAGCCGACGGAGAGCGCCGCCGCTCAGGAGGCAGCGCTGACGGCAGCTTCCTGCTGCCTCAGCTCACCACAGAGCACCGCTGTCCAGCCAGACAGCGCTGGTGTCAGCAACGTGACAATGAGAATAGATTGGTTTTGATTTTTGGATTTGGGGGTTTCTACAGAATTTTCCCTCCTAATCACCGCAGGGAGTTGATCCCGGAGATGAAGGGGGTCAAAAAAAAAAGTGAGGATGCGACACTTTCTCCTGTAGCTGGAGCTCGTCTTGCTGATGCAAACTGATGACGGAGGTTTATTTTATGTATACAAGGAACAAAGCAGCGAAGTAAAGTGCACCAGTGTTGGATGGGAGGCTTTGCTTTTTCAACAAACAAAAACTAATGT
>NW_007579011.1:223405-225706 GCF_000690725.1 Stegastes partitus
AAAACAACAAATACTGTAGTTATTGTCGGGCGATCAGACATGATGAAAGGAATGGATTCATTGCTATTTGTTATTAATGTCATTAATAATGTCTACCATCCATCCAGGTGTCCCAGTATTGGCAGAGTTTACTGGTACACGTTAATCTTTATTATTATTTGTGACTACTTTGGTTTTTCTGCTCCTACCACAAGTCAAAATGTCGACCATGAAACAGGCTTTATCTGGTTAAAAGTTGGACATTTTATTTAATGCAAATGAACCACATTTTCCGACTAATCTGCTGAGTCTGTAATTGGTTAAACTCACTCCTTATTGCTCCGTCTTTGTGGAATCATTGTCTAATTCTAACATTTTTTTTTTACCAGTTACATACAGCATTCCAGTCAGGTATCTGTTCCATTACGCACCAGTTTTTAGGAATAGCAAATCCAATATTGTCCAAAAAAGCCTTTAGTTTTGTGCAGCGCCAACAGAAATGAGAACTTATAAGCGTCGCCTCCAACAAGGTTACTGAGTGGCTGCAATAAAAAAAAAAAAACTGAGTTCTACAAATACCACTTTCTAGGAATATCAAAGCTATACATTATGAAGGTGCTCGATGAATAATGACGCACTTTTTGTGTGTTATTGTTTGCAAGCACGTATAACGCTAACTGATCCATTTAAACTTTAGCTGTAAAGCATTGAAGACACAACCTGCAATGAACTCTAAGCACTAATATGTAACGTGGTCTGTGCTAGTCGTCAGCTGGATGGTCAGAGAAGGGAAGTCTGGCAGGTGTTAATTGCTAAATATCTGACACGTTAATATCTAAAACTATTGCTGCTTGAAGACGGAAGGAAGCTGTGATTTGTGGCATTTCCTGTTGGCTCTGATGCCGCATAATGTAGATGCATTGGTATTTAATCTACCTTTACAGTGTAGTCAGGCTCTTTTAGATTACAAGTGCTACCAGCACCATAAATACTTGGATTCAGCAGATGGTCACAATCATACAGGGATTCATGGATAATGTTTGATTGCTTAACAAAAAAGTTCCAAATACATTTGGATGCGTATTAAAAGATAAAACTCTCCACATATCTTCAAACTGTGGTCAATGAAAGTCCTTGAGATGAGGTAGCAAATTAGGATTAGTTTGTTTGATGCTAGATTGTTGGAGTTTAGGTCATCAGGTTAAAGCACCAAAACTGGGTATACCGGTGGATTATGTCGCTGATTACAACCTGAAAGGTGATAAGAACATTTTTTGAGTGTAGTTAATCTCTGTTGAAACCCTGAAATCAGCTCCTAACAGGGTACGGACCAAATTTAAAACTGAGCATCTGCTGGACCGTCTTAAAAATACTGACATTTCCGACCACGTTATCATGTCTTGTGCTGCTCCTCAAGGTGATGGTGAATTATGAAATGGTGTTTAGGAAGAGGAGCAATGTGCTTCAGGTGCTCTATAATGAGTTGTTTCACAAGTTGTGTAACTAGAGGCACCATGCTGCATATTTCCTTCACAAAAATGAGTAAAAAACAATATTGATTTCCCCATTTCATTGGCAACACATGCAAGAGGTGCTACTGTTTGCATTTTCATACCAATAGTAAAGGTTGGGTAAATGGCTTTCTTTATAAATACAGACGTGTAGCGCAAGTTTCACCTCCATAGTTAGCATGAACGATGCCGAAGTCACGTGTCTGTATAACATGGAAATACTTATTTCAAACACGAGTCCTGTCTTTATATCCAGTTCAGGTTGGCTCTCTGTGTCTGTCAACCCATTCAGGAGCTGTTTNTTAGTTTACAGATTAGCGTTTGAGACGCTCGTTTGTCTCCGCAGGCTGGAGCAGGTTGTTCAGTTTTGTTACTGCTGGAGCTGCTATGAGACATGTTTAGACAAAAACCGCAGTTTGGATTCTAAACATTGAGGATCATCACGACTCCTTCATGTGTTCAACATATTAACAGGGATTCATACGTCTGACAGATAAAGGGGGAACCAGACAGATTTAACTGATGTTGGTGGGATGTTGACATGCTGCTAAACAAGCACACAAAAGTGGAACAAAATGTTTTAGAACTGAGTTTTTTAATCAACTTGTATGAACTCAGAAATGAGTTGTTGGACGTGGAATACATTCAGATCATGTGAGTGCTTTTAATTACAGCGTTGCCAGAAAGCAGACGCTCCATTTAACCGTTTAACAACTTTAAATTCAACCAGTTAGCAAGAAACCAACTAAACCAGCAACCAGACGACAACAAAACAACAAATACTGTAGTTATTGTCGGGCGATCAGACATG
>NW_007579011.1:227089-230022 GCF_000690725.1 Stegastes partitus
TTAAGGTGTAGAGATGATGGATGGATGGAACTTGACATCTTGGTGACCCAGAAAATGGACGAGATGCTTCAAACGTGTGGTGAAAAGGTCGTATTTTAACACAAACCAAGTCATTTTGGTGCCTAACCTTCACCAAGCTTATGAAAGTGTCTGACAAAGTTAACCAGAAAACGAGTTAAAACCAAAAGTAGAAGACGAGACTTAATCCAGACTCTGGTCTTCTGGGTGAAAGTCCGTTTGCAGGTTTATGCCATCAACCACCTTCCAAAGTCGGATTTTCTCTCTCTTCCCACCTTATCATGTGTTGTGACACATTACGTTTACTCCAAAACAAAGTTAGCTTCTATTCATAGGTCTTGCAGACTGCAGTTTGGTTGTATCGGCACATATTCTGTGGACACAGTGTCGAGCCTGAAGCTTTGATTTAAGCTCCAGCGCTTTGGTTCTCTAAAACCTACCGGGACGGTTGCCTTATTACTCCATGTTATTGGCGACTTTCAACCAAATGCCAACCCAACAGCGGTGCCAGTTAAAACAGAACACGCTGTTAATGATCCAAACAGCCTGCGTCCAGAAACAGTATCCCTGGAACCTCAGCAAAGCACTCTGGGATGCTTCCTCTCCAAGTGCAGTGCGTCTACTGGTCTGGTCAGCCATTTCCAGTTGGTGCAGCCGTCTTTGTGGTGCACAGAACCTTACTGGGTTCACTAACTGCTGTTTAAGGTTTTATTTCTGAAGAACAGCTCGTCCAAATGATTTCAAACTGAACACAGCGCTTCGTCAGGCGTCCAGAAAAACACCCACCAGGGTTGACACGGATCGAATCAGTGGTTCAAACATTCAGAGACTTCTTGACTCATTGGAAGACACATTCAAGATGATGTTCTGGATACCTCAGGATAGACTGGCAATAATGAGAGATCTGGGTCTAGTGGTGGTTTGGAGATTATTTAACCCAAGACAAAAGAAGCACATGTTCCACTTTCATAGGCACAAATCCCCAAGAACAGGTTCTTTTTCAATGCAAAATTGGTGCCGTTGCGGTCGCAGATCATCCAGCAGTGGAAGTTTGAAGCAGCAGAAAGAAACCATCAATGGAAACAGGTGGAGACTCAATACTTCTCTATTCCAAGTATTTAACCCGGTATTGTCTCAGGAGCTTAAGAGCTTTTTTTTTGGAAATGAATGTTGGATCCACAGAGACAAAAGGTCCAGTCTGGGAGGCGTGTAAGGCTTTCATAAGAGGTGTGATTATAGCAAAGTCTGGTATAAAGAAAGGAGGAAGCACTGAGAGGCTCAGAGTTTTAATATCGGCTGAAGGAAAAGCAATTGGCAAATAGTTGGAGGACTCATTACTTAACTCGAAATTTGATTTAAGCAGGAGTTTTAACAGAAAAGCTTGAATATGCTCTGCCTGATTGAAAGCAAATTTTGAAGAATCGCTCAAACAAGAAGCACAAATGTTGTCCCTGGTATTAAAAACCAAAAAGCAGAGGTGGCCACCGTTACAAAGGATATCAATCGAGTGTTTCAACATTTCTATTAAATACTTTAGGAATAAACTCAGACAAGTTAAATGCTTTAGTTCTAAAAATCCACCGACACGCGATGTATTCAGATCAAGTCGGACGCCCCGTGAATAAAACCAAAAGTTAGAGCAGCTATTCAATTCACAAAGCCTTGAAAACAAAACAAAATAAAATCCACATTTTAACGGCTTTAGATGCCAATTAAAATAGTTTTTAATACATTTGTAATAAACCATCAACAGGATCATGCAGAAACAAAGTGAAGATGGCTATTTGATGTGAGAAACAGTTGTGAGGTGTGCGGTAGCTTTCAATGCCACGGCTACAAAGAAAAACAAAGACTTTTGTTTGATTNTATAACATGGAAATACTTATTTCAAACACGAGTCCTGTCTTTATATCCAGTTCAGGTTGGCTCTCTGTGTCTGTCAACCCATTCAGGAGCTGTTTTTGTCAATCATGCAAATACCTGAAACTGATGAATTATTTTCTGGTGGCAGGTTCCTCAAGGCAAAACGAATGCCAAATCCATTTGATGAAGTTTGAAAGAAAGAAAGAAAGAAATGAAGAAATTTCTGTCTGAAATGAATGAAGTTTTGCAGATGAAAGGTTTTTCTAAAGTCCTCAGACTGCAGCTGTATTTGATGAGCTGGAGGCTGCGTTCAAAACAACGAGTGAAATTAAATATTAGAGCGATCACCACACTTCTGCATTTTCCCTCCAGCTCGCTTGTAATTCAGACATTTTAAATCATTACTGCGTAAAAATCAAACCGTCTCAATTACAGAAATATAAATATGTGTCTGCTGCAAAGAAAAGCTTGTTGCCCCACAACCTACAAATACTTCTTTGGCTTCACAGGATCAAAAAGTTTTAGTGTTTTCAAACGTACTCAACGACTGGATGGACTCATTACTGTCGACACTTCTCTCTTGTTGGTCACATCTGCACAAAGTCACATTTGATGCAAAATACATTTGCTTTGCATTACGTTCTACCACAAAAAAGTCAACGCAGTCACTGGTTTTAAATGGTGTTTATGAAGATGTTCGGAAAACTAATTGAAGTTAAATGAGTTGCCTGCAGATAACAGAGAAGTTCTGTCCATCTGACGAGGCTTTTATTTTGTGTAGAAGCTAAACTACTTCCTCTACTTGTATGAGTATTGGTTGTCTGCAGTTTGGGTTGTCAGGCTGTAAATTACAGGACAATGTGCACATGTTTTAGTCTCCACAAAAGTACGTTCTTCTACAACGAATCTGCCATTTCAGTTGCCTTTTGAAGGTAATTTATTTTCTGCCGGACTTGTGACGTATGACAAATAAGTGTCTAATCAACATATCTTTGCCATGTCTTCACTGTCGCTCCTTTTCATATAATATCAGGTCACATTCGAATGTTTCC
>NW_007579012.1:0-75039 GCF_000690725.1 Stegastes partitus
GCCCCACACCCCGCCGTGCGCAAAGGCCGACAAGCGTAGGGCGAGGACCCGTCCATCGCCGCTTGCGGCTTTAATTTTTGTTTTAGCATTTCTGTTGCACCACAATTCAAAGCAATGTCATGATTTTCAGTACATTTTTATTTATTATTACTTTTGTCAACTTCAACTTATTCCAGCTGCTTATTCTCTAATGGGAGGGTATGAACACATCTGAGGACTGTACCTGCTCAGCGGATGATGACATGAGATGATCAAGTCTTAACTAGCCGTTAAATACGAGTTTTGAAATAACACATTGGAGCAACATTGAAACGTTTAACTTTTGTTGTCTATCCGGATCAGACTGGAGTTTTAGCCCACGTACTTCAATATCAGACTTTGTTTTTCTCCCAGCAATATGTTATGTTTGTTTTATTGTTGTGCACAAATCAAATCAACTCAAAACCTCAAGTGTTCAGCGATGAGAGCTCTGATTGCTCACGGGAGTGTCATAGACACGAACCACCTAACAGCAGGACGTCCAATACTTGTGTCATAAGAAGGGAAAAGTGCAAAGATAGATGCAAACAGGCCCCATCTTATTAAAATCATGCAAGCTTGTTATACATATATAGAAGCTGTTGTAAGTTTTACACTAATCTCCAAGATTTATTTAGTTTTGTTTAAAAAAAAGTTTGACAGAAACGTCATTTGGAATTTTCCACCTTTAACAATTATGTAAAATCTGCTTACTGGCAATGAGACAAGAAGACTGACGTCACTTTTATGTATGAACACGATGAAGCTACAGTCAGTAGTTTTACCACCACTAACATTACATCTGGATTCACTTGTACAAAAACTGGACTGTACAAGAAACGTTAATATTACAGGTGTTATGTGGAAGACTGTTTCGGATGGTCACTGTAACTCCTGTTGCCTGGCAACAACACGGTGACCACACTCCAGTAAGTCATTGTGCTCAGCAAACAGTGTAGTTGTCTCCTGGTTTTCAGTTGTCGTGTTCATTTTGGCTAACAGGCTTCAACACACAAGCACTGCCTACAGGTAAGTAAATGCTTCCAAAAGTGCACCATCACTCCTTTTCATTTGAATCCATGGAAGCACTGTTCACACTAAAAACAGCAAAGTTCTCAGTTGCATTATGATTAAAGTGTTACAGCTGCTCTCCAGGTTTTTTCCTCCACTGTGGGCTGGTTATCTGTACCAAGCAATGCCAACAACAGCCACCAGCAGTCCTGTGATACTGTCAGCGTTTTTCCACATAGCAAGGTAAAGTGATTTAGTTTAATTGGAGTGCTGCTCCCAACCCGCACAATAAGTCAGTTGCCTGCAGCTCACTGTGGCCGTGACTCTTTGTACTTTTCCTCTGTGCACTGTTTCAACCAGATCTGCTGAGCAAACGGTCTTCACACTGCTAAATAAACAGCAAACACGCTGCCTTTAATTACTTTTAAAAACATATCACACTAGCTTTTCAGTAGAAAACAGGTTGTGCAGCACCATCAGCAGTAACTTAAAGGGACAGTCTATGTTTTTTTAAAAGGGACTTATCCAGTCAGTGTATGAACCACACAAGTTTGCAGTTGCACCACTTTGAAGCAGCAGAGAACTTTGGCACTGTAATGTTCTGCAGGTGAGCTAGCAGCAAAACATTTCAGCCAGCAGAAAACAACATCGTCTGTTCATTTAAGCGTACGCTACATTTAGAAAAGTCTCACCGCTGGAGAACACAGAGTGCCAAAGTAAAGGACGAACTGTAAGGTGAAACTGTGAGAAAAATCTAATTATAACACTACAATGGAGATCAATGCTGTTTGTTTAGGTAGGGCTCTTCTAGGGTGGCTAAAATATGTTTTGTTGCTGACTGTATCCACATGAGCACAAAGCTTAGCTTCCATGCTTTTGCTTCGGTCTGCTGGGTGTGGAGACTTAAATCCATCCACCTGCTGTACCCACTTTAAACCCTCACCCCATCTACTGTAGATAATGTGGACTATGGCTTAAGTATCCCATATCAAGTTACTTTACAGAAACACAACTCTCCCTTTAACATGGAAACTGTAAAACATAACCAATATCTGGAAGACAAAGAGCTTTCAGTAACACAGATATCGCTGGTTGTGCAGTAGTGGAAATATACCCCCAAGGATTTGCTTGGCACAGAGCAGCTCAAGTGGGCTGACCTACCCTCATGACAACCCCTTCTAATTTTAGGTACAGATATGTGTTAAAATAGGGCTCAAAAAGCTTGACGTGCCATAAAATAAACATGTACGATTTTGAAGTAAGTGGGCTAAAACACGGGCAGGATGGTTAATTCCTGTGGTCCCTCACATTGCGTGCTTTGTACTTCCATCAAAGGAGATCTCGTTCATTTGTTCTGACAACCTTTACCAGACTTGACCCAAATGTTCAGGAAAAGTTAGACCTTTATCGGCAGAGAGCTTGCTGTTTAGAGAGAGAAAAAGAGATGCATTAATATCAACAGTACAGAACAAGACTCGGCAGATATCTGTAACTCAAACGTAATGAAAATATTATTTATTTGTCCAACAATTCTTAAAGGCCATTAGCCTCCAACAATACGTATTCAAAATTATATACACATGTACAGTTTGTTACAGTTGATCTTTAATTACATAAAATCGCTCTCAGTGTACTGAGTAATGGAGCAGCTGTAGTCAGCCACAAAAATGCTGCATGAGTTCACTGACAGGACCTACAGCTACACGTGTGGTGGAGTATTGGTAAAATATAATCACATATACCATTTGTTACCGATACTACCTTTACAAAAATACCAGGCCACGTTGGCAGCAGCTTGTCCAGCCTCTTCCCCTTCCACCAGCAGAATCCACTTTAGCATAAAGAAAAATAGGTGGCGCTAAATGAAAATATTCTTGTATACAATAGTGCAGGTTCACAAAGAGCTCCATTCTTACAAAAACAGAATATATACAGACTTTTTGTCTTTTCCCATGGATGATCGCGTTCCCAATTTGATTTGACAGCTGATTTAAGCTCACTCTTTGTGGACCTTCACCTTTATCTTAACACAATATTTTTCTTTGACATGTAAACTGAAATCAAATCCTTTCTTACAACAATGCTTAAACAAAACACACGAGCAAAGTGCTCAAAAATCTGGAAGCAGAAACTACAGAAAAAATTACAAGTACTACTGTCGCTGCTGAACGCTGAAGCCTGTGAAAAACAAAACAAAAATATAAGTCTTTTCTTGACTGATCCTTACCATGGAGTCAAGCAGGTAAAGGTGTTCAGAAAGCCATTCATCCCACATGGTGGATCAACCATTACCTAGAAGAAACTGTCAACAAGGTTTAGCAGTAACGTGTACTTGAATTCATCAACACACACAACCACATGCACATTCAGCAGTTCTTAGGTAATCTTAACAAATTCAACGGTGTTCATCCACCTCAAGTTCAGTACACTGAGTCATGTCAAGCTCAGTCTCAATATGTGAAAACAGAGAGAAGTACTTGACCCTACATTTTGAGTGACGTGCTTGCACTCTCTGCACACTTAGTGCAGAACTCCACTGAGACGTGATTCTTGTCCACATGCAGACACACTCCACCAGATGTCTCTTTCTCCTCCACTTTCACGCGCTTCCTGGGCAAGGCATAGTCGTGGTCGTTTGGGTCAGGCCCCTGGAAAAGCGAGGAAGATAATTTCATCCCATTCACACCGCTCAGCCTGGACAAGAGCTGGGCTAACATGCTCTCATTGGCCAGCACAGCTCTCAGGTACCTGGTCTCATCTTCCAACTCTTCCACTCTCTTGGTCAGCTGAGAATTTTCCTGTTTGAGCATGCCGTTTTCGGTTGACAGGATGCCAACCTTCCTCTCCAGGCTGTTGACATATTCTTTCTTCTTGAGACGATTCAATCTGGCGGCGATGGCATTTTTGTTGCTCCCAACGCTCGAGTGGTTCTGTTTGTCCCTCATCTTCGAGTCCGACGACAATCTCTCTGGAGATGAGGCAGTTGAAGCTTCAAGCCCGGAGTCTTGGTCTTTGGCACCATACACACCCAGATCCGCCATCTCCACATCAAACAGGGGGGACGAAGCATCTCTTTCTAGCGCCCATTTTAAGTCTTCAATTCCAAACAAGGCATCCAGCTCTATTCCAGCGACGTCGATATCATCGGTTGAGAACTCATCGGATGGACTCGGGAGAACAGTTTCCACAGCATCAACCACTTCAACCTCCAGAGACTTTGTGTTGTTGATAGTACGGCCTCTTCTTCTGGTAATCATTGTGGCGTGAAGGTTGGACTGCAGAGGTGCTGTCCAGAAAGTTTGTAATTCCTCACCTGTGGAGACAGAAGACATACCATTAAGTTGCTGTACTCCTGCAGTAAGTTCACTTGCAAAGTCACTGTCATTTTTTTTGTCTCTTTTTGTCATTCTTGTTCATGTGGATTGTTTTTAAAACCCTGTAAGCCGAAACGCTACAGTAAATACCTCTTAGTTCCCCTAACTGCTGTTTTTGTTGTCCTGTCACTGCATACAGACCTCATAAAAGATTGTATATAATCATATGCACTGCATCCAACTAGGGTCAGTTAAACACACTACACAATACAGTTCTTGTCTTTGTCATTTTTGACTACAGCTGCAACTAACGATTGTTTTAATTCTTGATTGGTCTATTAATTAACTGATTAGTTGTTTGGTCCACAAACTGTCAGAAAATGTTGATCACTGAGGACCAAGACATGCTCAGATATTGTATTCATTTATTTACCAACTACAGACATTCAGTTTGCTGTCAATGAGGAATAAATTAACCAAGAAATACTCCTATTTAAGAGGTTGAAGCAATCAAACCAATTAATGATTTATCAAAATAGTTGACTATTAAATTAATCGTTTACTACTGACTTATTAATCGTTGTTTCTCAATTTCTGACACGGTAATGGTTGTGTTGTCAACATGTCACCTGTCAGACGAGCACAATTTAACATTTTGGTATGCAGATGATAATTTAAAGCTCTTTAAATGTACTTTGAAAACAGCTGTATTAGAGTTGTCATGTGAATCATTTACATTGTGTGACCTACTACACCTGATTAGCTGCTGCCGTCCTCCATTTTCTTCGAAGGGCGCAAACAACCAAGAGGTGTGTGTTGGCTAAACGTATTACCAACGTAAGTCACTTGTTGCTAAAGCTAGGCCCGATAGCGTATTTTTTTTTTAACAACGCACTGCAATTTGCCACATCTCGTATGAACATTAATCTAGGGCTAATTTATCGCCTTTAGCAGCATTTGGCAGATAATTAGGGACACTAACAAATGCAAATAATCGATATTGCGACGTTGCCCGCCTTTTGCTTTCTTGCTAACAAGGCCTTTGTTGTCCTAGAATCGTACTGGCTTTAGCATCCAGCTAGCAATAGATGAATATGGCGAACCTGAATTTACTCTCACTGTTCAATATTTATAGTGCGTAAAATAAAAGTTACCAACTACACAAAGTGACTCTATGTAGCTCATTTGGGTTGATAACGACATTTCTCACGAGCTTTAAGTTTGCTGCGGCTAACCTAGCTAAAAGCATGAGGCGCTAACTCCGAGTGACGCAGCACTTTTAAACGCTACTTTTCCAACCGCCAACTTACCGTCCCGAGGGAAAAACAAACCCAAAAATCAAATGCTGTAATTGCGTCCTTCTGCTGCTTTCTCAGCCGTTTGCAACTTTAAATTTAAAAGAGGAATGTCAAGACGACAGAAGAGACCGACGTCGACCTGCGAAGACGCTTCTTCTTCTTCTTCTTCGTTTTCTGCTGGTTAGAATTGTGGCAGACTGCACGCAGCAGCGGCGCCGTGCTGCCCCTACAGGCCATTAGTAGAATTACAACGACACAGTTCAGTTCTATGGATGGAGAAGCTCAGTTACAGATTTGTTGTTTCACGCTGGTCCAGGTTGATTTCAGTAAATGATTTGCGACTCCAGTTTGTAAGAATGTTTTTCTCTGTGTGATCATTTCTGTCAGAACATTTTTCAAACTTTCTGCCTCTCCATTGATGCATTTCCGTCAACTATTTCCAGCCCATGGTTCAGTGCAGTGACCCAAACTCGACTAGTTGTGACCACATTATTCGCCCCACCTACTTTTGTATTTGATGCGTTTCATTTATTTCACCAATCCTACACGTTTTTGCCATAATTTTGCTACTCCTTGCTGCACTACAGTCTGAAAAATTAAACTGATTTTCCGAAGATTAAATTGTATTTTACAGTTCACAGAACACTATTTTCGGTCCAGTAAACAGTATATTCCTGGTGAAATTGGCAAAACATGCAGTAAAACTAATATCATTACTGGCTACGTACAAAAGGTAAATAAGCTCTCCATTCTAAACGAGTATCTTTACATTCAGCTGCAGAAATCTTCCACTTGAAAGGAACACATTCATATTCTTTGAGTAGAAAAAAACAATATTTATTGAACAGAAGTGCGCAAAAGAACCAATTATTTACACAAAACCACCTTGTGCGTACAGCATCTTCTTTACTGAGGCCTCCAAATCTCCAAAACATTTTGCAATGACCAAAGACAAAACACTGACTGCACTCTTAATACACCATTGGAATTATCACAATAATTATTGTTACCTCATCCCAGTTCTGTCTCACATCAAACCTTCCCATGTGATGTGTAAGATGATGTAAAGAACATGTTAAGTGCTTGCACTAGTTCCACTGTTGTTTCATTGAAAATATTATAGACAAAACATACAACATTAAGGCTTTTACAACTGCTTTACATTGGAGCTTCAATGCCAATTAATACTGAAGACTGAATTGTTTTGTGTATAAAATGTCAACTCCTGTGAAGAAACTGTTCACCTTGGGCACTGACGATTATAAGGGGAATTTTTTTCTACAACTTCCTGACATTTTAAATATTAAAAGAAATGTTTAGAGAAAAAAAATCTTCAGTTGATTCAACAGAGAAAAGCAGCCAATCCTCACATTTAAAAAGGTTTGAACCAGTCAACATTTGGCATTCATACTTGACAAATGACTCAGATAAAGAACGTTAGTGTCAATCTAGAGCTGCTTAACTTCAGTCTGACTAAAATTTGCTAAAATTCCAGCATCATAAATGAGAGGATTTGAAGCTCTTCTTTGTCAGATATGATGGTAAATCAACTATCTTTGCATTTTAGACTGTTGATGAGGCAAATTACGGGCACGTTTTACAATTTTCTGAGACATTAATGTCAAAGTGACTGACAATGAAATAAACATGTAGTTGCTGCCTTATGTTGATTAATCAACAACATTTTTTATTCCGTAAGTTCACATCATTTTGAACATTTTGTGTCTGTGTCAAAACAACACGGAGCACAACACATTCCGCAGCATTAAAACATGACTCAAAAAAGCTGCAGTCCAGATTTCAGCTTGTTAATGTCACTGTGGTTCCAGAGGAGGCCTTCAGCTGTCCTGGCTGGTGCAGAGGCTCCCGGGACGCTGCGTGTCGCGTTGCTCTCCAGCTCCACCGGCTGGTCAAAGACAGTCATTGTTGAGTAATGTTCCACCATGAGGCAGGAGGGGTCATCTGACTGTCCAGGGACTTTTCCAAGAGGAAATTTCTTCCACAAAACCTTGTCAGTGCACACCTGCCACGGAGAACCTCTGAGCAGCTTTGCTTTCTCAGCCTGAACATCTGCCCATTTGTTCTCCTGGGAGGACTCACTCCTCTCCAGCTCCGACTCAGAGCGCCAGGGCTGGCTGTGCCGACGCGAATGCTGCAGCTTCTCATGCAAACTCTCCAGTGTGTATATGGGCTGCTGTTTCTGCACCGGACAAATGTTCTGTTCTGAGTGTGCAGTCTGTGTGTAGATGGAGCAGAGCTGGAGCAGCCTCTGTTGAGTTTCCAGAGGCAGAGGATGCTCCATGTCATCCAGGATTAGCTGGAGCAAGTGAGGCGTGCTGATACAGGGAGCATCCAGGCATGCAGAGAGCAGCTGCTGCCACCTCAGCTGGATGCGGTTCACAAAAATCCTGTCCTTCATTCTGGCCTTCTTCTGTACCTTCGTTTCAAAATGGTACTCAAATTTGTTGCTGTTGCAAAGGATGAGTTCTGAAGTCCAAGCAGAAATGTAGAAAGCCCTGTGATTATTCTGCTCTTTGGTGAGCAGCTTCAGTTCAACAAAGAGCTTCTCCAGAAGGAGGTGAATAAAGGATGGCGAGTTCAGCACCTTCAGCAGCGGGAGCCAAAAGCGCAGGAAGGTTTGAGAGAGTCTGGGTTCAGAGGGACTGTCAGATGAGTCACTGTCAGACGAGTCACAGCCTAAAGTTTGCAGCTGCTCAACAGTAGGAACCAGAAATCCATCTTCCAGTAACACATCAATCAGCAAATCACAAGACTCCAAAGCAAACTGCTTGATCTCACCCAGCAACCAGCTCATGTCTTCAAAAGGCCCCGGCCAAAAGCTCTTCTCCTGGTCCTCAGGAAGCCCGTCAAAAGCCTGATACTGCTCCTTTTCATAAGATATCAGAAGAGATCGAGCATTCTTGTAGGCTTCCATTTCTTTCTGCCTTGCGATGAGCTCATCCTCTTGGAGTTTCAGATCAGCCTCTTCATCCTCGCAGTCCCACTGTGATTCCCAGTCATCACCAGGGCCTCCACCCAGCTGCCTGGACCAGTACTCCTGCTGGAGCCACTCCAGAACCACCTTACAGCCCTTTCGACACCACTTCAAGGTGGGGAGCTTCCGATGTGTGAAGTCGTGCCTCAGGTCGACCACCCACTCTGGTATGTTCAGGTTCCCAGCCAGCCGCCTCAGTGGACGGGCCACTCTGCCCTGCTGTCGTTCAGTGATCAGATTAACGAACCTCACCAGGGCCGCCCCGTACAGCAGAACCAGGTCATCCCCGCTCAGCTGGCCGGTCCGGTCCAGCACCTGGCACCTCACCAGGTCCGCCGTGCAGTCCACCGCCACAGGGGTGCTGTTAGCATACCTGCCTCTCCACGCTGAGATCCTCTGCAGAGCGAACCGCTGCAGAGAAGAGTCCTTGGAGTAGAGATACTCCAGAACCTGGTCCCACTCCGCTTTGTTGACCCAGGCTACCACATGGCGCTTCTTCTCTGAGCTCTTCTTCTTCATGTTAGTAACGGAGGTCGGACAGCAGACTCACATCAAAGCCTCGATACGAGCAGGAATTACTGTCCTCTGTCGGGAACCTTTCGTAAAATGAGACAAAATAGTTGAATAGTGCAGCATGAAAGTGTTTTCGGTTAATTTTATTTTACTGCTACCGACCGTGTCGCGCCCCGGAAATGACGTACTTTTTCCTCTTATTCTTCTTCCGCTGCTTCTTCCTCTTCTCTGGTCTGGTGGCGGTTGGTGCGCTGCTGCCATCTCGCGTCTGAGTGAGGAGTTGCAAAAAGACAAACCGAAATATTTCTATCATTTCGATCTTTTATTTCTGTTGTCATGAATCTCATTTGAATCAATAAAGCAAAACTTTTTGTCCGATTGGTAGTGGCCTTGTTACTCTTTAAAAAGCGTTGGAATGATTTTACTGGACTGATTAAATTAAAATAAACTACTTTGATGATAAATTTTCAGTCTGTAATGAACAAGTGTTTCTGAATCTCCTTGCTCTGTACCCCGGATTGTATTGATTCTGCATACCTAGTTACCTCGTTAATAGCTGTATTTATGTGCACATATTATTCTTTGCACTAAACTTTCTTATTCATAGAATAACATAATCTGTCTATAGCTGAACACAAACACACAAACAACACATATATATTTAGTCTTCTATCAAAGGAAAAAATAAGTACAGTTCATATATCTATGTAATGAATTTTTCATTTCAATTTGAACTTTTTTACCTTCTAGAAAGCTTTTCCATAAATAATAATGACTGATTGATTTGAATTGAATTTTAATTCAATTCAAATCTGAGAATTGTATTAAAATACAATTCTCAGCAAAACGTGGTAAATAATAGTATAGGATTTTGGAAAATACCCAATGTGGAGTTTTGTTGTTAGGCTTTAAAATGGTTCGTAATAGAAATAATAAGAAAAAAAAATACAATTAAAATTAAATTAAAATTTAACCTTTATAGCAGGTTGAGACATGTAAACACAATAGTTAATCAGAAAAACACTTTAAAATAGTAATAACAAATAATTTCAGAATGACAGAACCAGTTTTAGAACCGTGTCCAATACGGAACAAATTGCTGTTTAAATAATTATTATTATTTGATCGCTCCTTTTTTGAGAATAAAATCTGTCCAGTTGGTGACGCCACTTCCGTGTTTGTCAAATAAAAGAAGACACGAAGAAGAAGAGAGCGCGTCTTTGGAAAATGGTGGGCGCTTTGACAGACAAACAGCTTGTACATCAAGTTTATGCTTCATTGCAGGTAAAATAAGTTTAAATTTGGGCGCAAATAGTATTATAAAACCCGAAATAGTACAGAGCTTTTCTGAAGTCTTTCTTTACGTATTTCTATTCGCCAGCTGATATCGTTTTATTGAGTATTTCTTAGCTTTTCTGTGATGTGTTCATGTTACTTAACGTTAGCTTTCTTTACGAAAGCCTCAGTAGTGGTGTTGTGTTTACATCTATGTAGAGCTGCTTTTATCCCGGTCAAACAGTCAGAAAGAAACAGTCTCTTCTGTAATGAACCTTAGATTGTCTCTGCGTTATTTTACCTGCTTTGTTCCCTACATTACAACCAACCCAGTTGTATTTTTACTGGTTGAAATCACTTTGAAGGACCAGTCCAACTCATATAAAGCAGCTTTCCACCTGCCAAAAAAGTGGCTACAGCTCTTACATTGTAGCTAAATTGTTATAAAGGCATCAAAAACTTTATATAACACTCTTATAATTGAGTATTCCTGTCTGTGTTTTGTGTTTGTTGAGGCTGCATCATGTCCTTTGGTGGAGGGTTTGTATCTTCAGGAAACAGACAGTATGTTACAGTTGCTTTGTGCTCCATCAAAGCTCCGCACCGACATACTGGCATGGATCTGCAGCAGGTAGAGGAAGCTGCTTCTCTTCTTATCAATCTAAAACTTGTTACTACAGGACCAGTCAAAAGTTTGGACACACCTTCTCAATGGGGTTTATTTATTTTAATCTTCTGTAGATTAATACTGAAGACATCAAAACTATGAAATAACACATATGTAGAATGTATGTAATATGTAGAAAATAATTAAAATAAATAAAAACCATTGAACGAGAAGGTTTGTTAAAACTTTTGACGGGTACTGAAAATAAAACTCAACTTATCCCTCGGTCCTATCTTGGCTCTTTACAGCATCAACCCAAACTTTGCTGATTCCAAGGCAATGTCAGTGAGATCCAACGACCCAGATGTTATGACTAAAGGTAAAATCTTGTCCTTCCAAGGCTAACATGCTTGAACACAACTTGCACTGAGTAGTTTGTATTCACAGTGTTTGTTTTCCTTCAGCCTTAAATAAGCTCTTACACTGCTGTGATTTGTTTTCGTGTACAAACAGAAATGGCTATGTTTGGGCAGGAGCTGATGCTGTGCAGAGCAGGTGACCTGGACCTGATCAGGGTGAGTTATTGCATAGAACTTTTCTAAATGTGGGCATCCCAGAAGCTCAACTAGTTGAGCTGGCGACCCATGTACAGAAGCTAGAAGTTCCCGACACATGATTTGCTGCATGTTCTTCCCCACTCTTCTCCGTGCCTTTCCTGTCTCTCTTAAACTTTGAAATAAAGGCAATAAAAGGCCAAAAAAACCTACTGGAACTGTAACAGTTTCACAGCTATAGTCATGTGCATATTCACAATAAACAGCTCATGTCCTTCCCGTGTGTGTAATTTCTCCAGGGTGATGCGAGTCCTCGCCGGCAGCTTCAGTTCCTGGAGCAGCTTCTAACTCTCGTTCCAGGATGCCAGAAGTCTGCTGGGAACAGAACCGATGGAGAGGTGCTCCTGAATGAGCTCTTCTCTGCTAAGAATCTGCCTCAGCTCACACAGATGCTTGAACCCACATTTGACCCTTGGCCTGCCCACATCAAGTACGTGATTATCCTGCAACATGCATTGTATCCCCTCCTTCCCTGCAGCATTCTGTAAGGCTGCCAATGAGAGACAGATGCAAACAAGTTTAATGGATCTTGATGTAATCCGTTGTTTCCTGTTCGCTGCCAGCAACATTTTTCTCCTCTTACGGCTTTCCCGTACCTCACAGGGCTTTAAGCAAGGGCAGTAAGTCATCCGTTAAGCCAAGCGGAAAGAAGGCTGTTGATGTTGCCGCCCTTCTACAGTTGACTCAGTCAGAACTGGAGAAGCTACAGTCAGAGGTATAGTATTCTTGCAGGTGGCTATTTATGATTTCTAGAATATTATTAATGCACTGAACTGACACATTCTTCTCTGACCCACCTGCTCTCCTCAGTGTGACTTTCTGAACGGTGAGGCTCAGAGTCCTGCCGTCTTCTCTCCAAACTCACTGCGTGTGGCGGCGGGCGACCTGCAGCAGCTGATGTCCACCTTCAGTCACGTTTACGAGACGGACCTGAGAGCTTATTGCAGCAGAGACGTCCCCACCTTCAGCACAGAGACAGACGTCTTCCAGAGAGTACACCAGTTACTGCTGGCCTGCAACACGGTACTGGCAAATAAGGCTTTTTCGAACATGAAACATGCTGCTTTGTTTGTTGACTCTGATTGTGACCTTTATGGTAATGCTGTTACCTGCTTTGTTCAGAGATGCTAAGACTGCTACATAACCACAATATTTGGCATCTCGTTGTGATATTAGAAGGATTTTAATTTGGTCTAGGTGAACTCAAAATTTTAGTTCTGCCCGGGCAGATTTAAAATCTGCCTAGATTTTAGTTTGGACTGTGACATAAATGTGGCAAAATAATAGACACATTCACCAGTGTAACACAGTGCAGTTTAACAGAGTCACACAAACATCTTCGACAATGATGATACAGTTGATACAACGCCTCAAACCGAACATTATAAATAATATAATAGAAGGTAGGATTCCTTGCAGGACTGTTGCATTAGTTTTATTTTAGCGTATTTTATAAACTGACAACTGAGTGCCAAGTCCTGCTGACAGTCTCTCCTCTTTCATGTGTCTTGTATCTAGGAGTTGGAAATGCTAAAAGAAGTCTCAGAAGTTTCTGCATCTGTGAATAAGGAAGTAAATCAGCTTCAGACGCAGCCTCGCTACTGGAGACATGGAGAGAAGCGCACGTTACGTAAGTCGGTCTTATGTTTCATGTGTATGCTTGTGTACACTTTCATATGTACACTTTTTGTTGCAAGTTGGTAAATATTTGTTTCCTGTTGATTTTTTTTCCTTTTCCTAGCTGATCAATTGGAGGAAATTACCAAGCGAATCGGAGACTTTCTCTCCCAGCTTCATTCCTGATGGCGTCACTAACATCATCACGGTGCACAGACACCAAAACGGCAGAAATAATGAGGAGAGTCTGAGCTGTGGTGTGTTAGAGCTTTTCAAGTGTCAAACAGCCCTGTGATCAAAAATTGAGTGTGTTCTAACAGCCGTTGCTCAGGTATTACAGCAGAACTTCACACATCCTGTCACAGAGAGAACTAAACTCTTTAATGGAGTCCTACACTCCCTGTTCAAGGGCTGCAAGATATTTAGTTTCAGCGACGATGAGATGTGGCAAATTAACGCATCATGCTACAACTTTTTCTGTTGCTTTCCATAAATAATGAGTGTGTTGCAAACTCCACATATGCATGGCGAATCGAGCGAAAAACGGGGGAATCAAAATTAGATAAACAGAATCGGCTGTGATTTTGATGTTTACGCTGCTCTCTGTGCATTGACAGCCCATGTAGCAAAATAATTTGGGTTCAACTTTAATAAATCTGACATTAGAACATCTTATTTGACTCTTTTCAGACTAATTTTTGGTCACACATCTGTCTGAGCTGCTGTGCTGATGAAAATATTGTTTTATATCATTGTGCAGCCCGACCACATTTGTTATTTAACTTGACTATGACGAAGTTGTTTAGCAGGTTCGTGTCATCATTCACACCAATATACTAACAAATACAACACGAGTTGTGACTGTACAGTTTGAATTTGTTTTAGTAGCTTGTGCCATAACCTGCAGTGCTCAGTAGGAACGTTGATATTGTATATTTAATATTGAATAAATGTAAATGTTTACCTGCACGTTTGATGTTGTCACATGTTGTCGTTTTTCTGCTCATTTTGCGATGATCTTTTTGGGCTTCAGTCATTACAGGAAATAGCCCGTCTGTTGTAGATAGTTTGAGGCTTCACCCAGGTATAGATGTGCTGCTGAGAAAATATGGATGAAGAGAACAGGCCCTTTAAATACAGTCGAACCCAGAAGTTTACATACAGTGTCTAAAAAGACATCAAAACCTTTTTTTTTTCACTGTCTTCACATTATGTCAGACTAAACTTTTCCTCTTTTAGGTCAGTTACCAACACCAACACTATTTCCAAAAGCCAAAAACAAGAAGAAAGAGAGATTTATTACATCACTCAAAGCAAAAACAGAACATAAAATAAAATAACATCAATCCAATCGAGAAAGCAAAGACCAGAAGATCATGGCATGGCAAGCGAAGCAAAGGAAAAGTGAAGAGACAAGAGTTAAGTGAAGACAAAACACACCAGGGGATGTAAGGCAAAACACAAACAAAACACACCCCTTCCTGACAACACAAAAAAGAAAAACAAAACAAACAAGACAACAGAAAAAAAAAAGAAGACTGGAACAACACAAGTTCATCCTTGGGTACAATTTCCAGATGCCTGAAGGTTCCACATTCATCTGTTCAGATAATCATATGCATATATAAAGTAAGAACATGATGTGAGAATATTGAAGCAACATCTCAAGACATCAGCCAGGAAGGTAAAGCTTGGGCACTAGTGGGTCTTCATATGGACAATGGCCCTCAGCATAGCGCCAGATTAGTTACAAAGAGGCTTCAGGACAACAAAGTCAGTGTTTTGGAGTGGCCATCACAAAGCCCTGATCTCAATCCTGGAGAACATTTGTGGAGCAAGGAGGCCAACAAACCTGACTGAGTTCCACCAGTTCTGTCAGGAGGAATGGGCCAGAATTCATCAAACTACTGTGAGAAGCTTGTGGAAGGAAACCCAAAACGTTTGACCCAAGTCATACAATTTAAAGGCAACACTACCAACGCTGCATCCCTAAAACAGAAAGAACGTTATGAAACAACCAAATACGCACTCTACTGGAAATACTCATGGACAGATAGAGCGGAGAAAGTCTGACTCTTCCCGAAGGACTCAGTAAGGTGGACAGACAATTTGAGGAAAAAGATTAAATTGTCAGACCTCTAAAGCACCATGTGACAGGTTGGTAGTCACACCGTTCTGTCTGAAACTGTTTCTTAGATGACAAATAGAGAAGTTGTGGACATTCCCATTTTTCTCTCGTCATCATGTCATTTAAATAAAGCTGCATTTTAGGCTGGACCTTTACAGTCATTACTCAAAGGAGTGTCTGTGTTCAGGATACACTATTTAATCACTGTCCTTTGAAGCTACGCCTGACTCAAGGTGAACTAAGTGCTTAACAATGTGTCACCAGTTGAACTGCTCAGAAACTAGTAAACAACAGAAATAACAGTTTTGGATCTAAGTCACAAAAGAAGACAATTTCTATGCTGTGTTTGTATTTTGTAGGTTTAATGTCACCTTGATTACACAATGGTAAATAAACTGTCTAACATAAAAGTCTCTCTCTTGTCAGAGTTCATTAACGCAGCTGGAGTCCGCCGCTCTAAGTCCATGTGTTTGAATCCTGCAGGAGAAAGTCTCCAGATGTTGAGCGTCAGCATCTGTCCTTCCTTCAGCTCCTCAGTCAGAACCCTTTACTGATCAGCCACTCCTTCAGCTCCGTCTCGAAGTGACCTTTGACCTTCAGGGTCATGGTGACCTCGTTGACCTGTGTGGGCAGCTCCTTCCCCGTCACCTCCTTCAGGTGCTGCTTCACGTCCTTCTCCAGGGCCCAGATGTCTCCCTCCACCTTCCGTACCAGCGTCATCTTGCGGCTTCCGCTGACCAGGTCGGTGTAAACGGGGACGTTGTGCATACGGGAGCGACGGATCATGTAGGGCAGAGGCGGCGGTGAGTCCGCCGGAGGAGTCCAGCCGGATGGGGTGACACCGTCGTGTTTAGGCGGAGTCGGGATCCGTGAGGGCGGGATGAGCCGCTCTACGAACTTGTATTCCTCCGTGGACTCTATTATCGCCGCTTTCTTCTCTTCTGAAGCCGCTTTACCAACAAACCGGAGCCCGGTGACGGCGGCAGGAGCCCCCGGTGTCCGGTTGTGGAGGTAGAAAGCTCCTGTCAGCGCCCTGCGGAGCACCGAGCACTGCAGGTTGAAGGAGGCCGCCATGTTGTGTAGCAGAGGAAAGAGTCCGACCCGGAAGTAGTGCTGAACTTCCGCTAGCTAAAAGCTTGTCAGAAGCGGATCAAATATTTTACTATTTCAAATACACTGAACAAAAATATAAACGCAGCATCAAAATTGACTTATTTTCTGATTTAGAGAAAATATAAAAACAATCAAGTTTATATTGTTTTGGTTAAAAAAAGGACAATTTTCCCTAAAAAGTTTTTTAAGCTGTTAGAATCGTGACAAATTCTTAACCACTGAGTTAATCCACATCCTAGACAGGTGTGGCTTTAAAGGACAATGATCAGAAAGTGTTATCCCCATACAGACACTCCTTAGATTATTTTAAAATGCAGCTTTATTCAAATGACACAATGCCACAGATGACAAACTCTGGATGAACGTGTCCAACAATGTGATCCTTTTCCCTAAAATGTCCACCGACTTCACTAAGTCCTTCACTTCCAATATGGTTCATACTTGGCTGTTTGCTGATGTCCACTACGTGTTGCTGTTGGAACAACAGACACTTTTTCTCATTTGTAAAAAGGAATGGAATTAATAGAATTTAATAAAATATTACAAGCTTGGTTTATCTTTTTGTTCAGTAAATATATCAACAATCTCTGTGGTATGTACTTATTTTTTCACAACACTGTATTGTCTGACTTCATTGTCAAAAACTAAAATTAAAGGTTTGTGTCTCTAGAATGTTAACTGATAAAGATATTCATTTAGATACTGTTGAAAAAATATCAACGACATCATAGTTACTGGCTTTAGTGGAGGGATGTTTAGTAAAAAAAACAAATAATACATACAATACTTTTAACAAAGGGAAAAGTCAGAGTTGACATACTAAGAGATAAATGTAATGACTGACCTCTTGCCAGAAGTTAAAGATCAAAGTGAATAATATGTTCTGTAGGGCACATTTAACGTTACTCTCTTTTAGATCTCTGTGGAAAAAACTTTCCAGAAAGAATAGTAATGACGAATACTAAAGAATATTTACATGTTGCATTGAACTCTCTTTTGTTATGTTTTTACTTTGGTCTTTTAAACTTTTAACTTATCTTTGACACCCACACACACGCATAAGTTTGGAAAAACTGAACGACAACTTGTACGATTGTTCATTAGAATACAAGTATTTGTTTAAAAATGAATGCTTGTGAAGTCCTCAGCTAACAGTTGCCTTTTTAATCAGTTTTTTTTCTGATAAAAGATAAATGTAAGATGCTTCTTAAGTCATCAGACACATAGTGATAAAATTCATGTCTCATATTTTATTACATTATTTTTTTCTTTTTTTGTAGTCTGATGTGTACATTTTCTGTTAAAATGTTGAAGATGCTTTCACAAGTTTCCTCTTTTAGAACAGGGTTTTACCTTAAGTACATTTAATCTTTACTCTTAACAACACTGTGAGCAGCAACACGGATTCAAAGAGGCCCGAGGAAGCAGTGAAAGAGGCTCATGCTTTATGAATGGCGTACGAAGTGAGCAGTTACAAGGAGGCAGTGGAGGAGTGGGAGGGTCTCTGTAACTGGAGGAGCTGTCGGACTTGTTCATCCTGTCTACACCCAAAACTCTCTCTGTTACAGCAGTGAGCTCAGAGAATCCACAGCGCAGCAGCAGGACAGTTTCCTGAGAGATTATCAAAGAAAGGAGAATGGAGCACGCAGAGGCCGTCGCTCTGAACAAACTGGCCGACGCCGAGGTGAGCAGCACATTCACACATCTGAGATTTAGTGTCTCAACTGGCTGAATGATTAGTTATTTATGGCAGCTTAAGGCTTCAGACATGCTGATGAACATCTGGATCTAGAGGTTCAGATGAAGCAGCCACAGTATAGTGATAACGACTGATGCTGATGAGTTTACACAGCATTTATTCTTTCATTACTTACTGTTAGAGGATACTGGAGGAAACATAAACCTTTTGATTTTACAGGATGAATACAGTCAATGTTACTGTTGTTCATCTAAGTATTGCATGTCCTGTAGAAATGTGACTGTTACCATAAGATGCTAACCTAAATGATGTAAATAATATAGCAGGTTACCATGACTGGTAATAGCTGGACGTCATTTACATTCATTTCCTTAAGTCAGGGTTTGGGTGCAGTACAAAGTAAACAAGAGGCCAACACAGATCTTATCATCGTAACACTGTTAACCTTCTGAACCCAAAGACCTGCCAGAAGGGCTGAAAGGCATTTTATCTTATAGAAAATCACCCAGATTTTAACATTTCGACGGCCCTTGAACTACTCATTGGTGAAGTGCAGTTTAAATTTATTTTGCTCTACGCGTCTCATTTACAAATTCACCAAAAATAAACCATCTGCAAAGAACAGATTCAGTAAAGAACTAAAAAGTTCTGCCCAACTCAGAAGCTTCAGCTGTGACCAAATTCAGGGACTTTTCAACTGAGCTGCAGGTTGTGTTTACAGACAGCAGAGAGGTGGCAACTTGTGAACAAATAAAAAGTGTGAGGAGAGAAAAATCTGTCGGATGTAGAGGTGCATTTCTTCTTGCAGTCTTGGTAACACCTGTGGGTACTTGGATGGTGGCACGTCACATCTTAATTCCAACTTTTTTTTGTATAATAAACAGAAAAGAAATTCAAATTTTCTTTTTCTATCATTTGTGGCATTATACCACAGTCCCACGTCACAAAAGACATTTCTGGGTTCTCTCTACTTCCAGTCATGGCTGCGTTGTTTCCACAGAGGTGAAGGACTTTACATTGCAGTGAAAAATGAGCCCAGAATGAGCAAAAGTTTGAAAAATGCCAAGAATTTGCTTGACATTAAAGGATTGACAAAGTAGTCTTGATCCATGTCAGACTGGAGCGGGTTCCCTCTGTGTCCCTGCTGTACCTCGCTGATGAGTTTCAGGAATTTTGGTCCTGTAGTTTTTGTGTAACAGACAGACAAACATAGAAATTCAGAAGTTTTAATCTCAGTTCTACCTTGGTGAGGCAGAGGAATAATATATCTAATACACATATATAAATAAACATAATGCAATAGGTGTTTTTGTTGTTGTTTTATTAGCAACTGCACCTGAAGTATGTATTCACCCAGTCATGGGAAAAGGAGCAGCACTAGAGCAGTGAATAGATTTGAATGAGTGTTACATAACTCTGAAAAGACTCGTCTTTGCTATAGTTGGATTCATTTAGTTCAGTAACATTTGGAGAGTTTTAAGGAGCTGTTTGATTATTTAACTTAAGCCCAGTGGTCGAACGTGGGCTCGATGAAGGCCGCTAATGATGATGATGCTCTCAGGGCCAAAACTGTGGAAGTGTGCAGATCATCTGGGTACCTCAGTGAAGGGAAACTTTTTGAACAGCTTTCATCTGAATGAATAAGGTGCTATCTTGTAGTCCAGTTTTTCTTTGACGCAACAATCAGTCCCACTGGTGCTCTAAAGCAGTGGCTCACAACTGATTGTATCGTGTGGACCTTCAAAGCTACCTAGTGTTTACTAGTGGAGACCAGTTTGACCTGAGTAATTCTTTTCCCCTTGTTTTCTTTGAATAACTGAAAAAAAAAAAAAAACAAGACACTGATAACATTAAAAATGTTCCCCAGGATCTCACTGACTGTTGTTCTTATTCTGAGGATTCTGCCCTTCATTTAAGTCAAAATATCTACAGTAAAAAAGCTCTTTAAAGAACTAAAGGTGAAAGAGAAAGTAGTAAGCTTTGTTCTTGTGACCTCTTGTTTGGGTCTCGACCCACAGTTTGGAAACCACTGCTCCCAGTCTCTTTACTGGGGCGTCATTGGTGACGCAACCCAGTGTGATATTTGCATCTTTCTTTCATGTCTGCTGTGTGTAGGGATGAACGAAGGCTTTGTGACTCAGTCAGAGTTTCACCCAGGTGTGACCTCTCACCGACCTGAGCTACAGGACGGAGCAAAGCCCAGACTAAACGCCACTGATGGGTTTGAACCATCTCAACGCAGCACGTCTTTACTCACTGTGGGCTCATTTTTCTGCAATATGACGTCCTGCACCTCTATTGAAACGGCACAACCATGACTAGAAACAGAGAGAACTGTTTAGTTGTGCAGAATAGCAAAGTTATAATGGCATAAATTCCAAAAAAAAAAAAAAGGAAAGGAAAGAAAGAAAGAAAGAAAGAAAGAAAGAAAGAAAGTGAAAGCTGACTTTATTTTATTACTTTACAAAATTAAGACTAAACATGTACAACATTTTTAAAATGCCCACAGATGCAACCAACAGAGGAAAAAAACCAAAACACGGCAGCTCCACATGCTGTAGATATTTTACTACTTACCTACACATCGTACTACTCACAGTTTCCTCTCTGCTCTGTGTAAACACAGCCTGCAGTTCAGCCAAATAGTCCCTGAATGTTTGCCAAGTGATTGTTACTTGAGTCATCAACAGCTTTTCAGTTGTGCAGAGATGGGAAACATTTTTTGTTTTTTAAAGAATCTGGTTAGAGCAAACAATTTATTGATGTTGAGTATTTAAATGACGTGGTTTTGATAAAAATTATTATTTTAAGCTCAGATTTAGGTCATTTTAACAACATAATTCACACGATTAGTTTGTAAAGTTCAGTCGGAAAGTTGCAATTATGAACAATTCTTTCTGTTTTTACTGACTGTCATTAAAAGGTGTATTATTGGGCTGCCGCTGTAGCTCACCTGGTTGAGCTGGCCTCCCATGTACAGGGGCTGTAATCCCCGACACAGAGGTCATGAGTTCGTATCCTGCTCATGGTGCTTCTCCGCAGGTCCTTCCTCCATTCTGCTCCCTCACTTTCCTGTCTTTCTCTCAACTGAAGGCCAGAACAAAACTTTAAAAATAAAGAAAAAAGATAACATGCATGTCAAACGCGCTGTCAGTTTTTGGATTTCAAAGGGTGAACCAGTAACTTTTTCTCAGTCTGAGTTAAAGGTTGTGACAAGGAGGATTTTTCTTTTTACCAAAAAGAACAGTTTGTCCACTCCTGGGTTTCCCCTCAGACACAGAGCCAGTTCCAGCTTCCTTGTGCACATGAATGCATTAGTTCATGTTTAAAAAAAAAAGAAAAAAAAAAGCGCCTAGAAGAGCTGAAAGCCCTGCAGCATGTCGTGTCTTGTTGCCTCTCTGGTGAATCATCGCTCTGACACTCCCCGTCTCTGCTCTCACTGCCACACCTGAAGACAAATCACAAAACACACGACTGTGTTTGGGCAACACCATAGTGACGCAGGGAGGCATGTACGGAGCCGTCAGACATGTGAAGGAGAACAAAGGAGAGTTGTACAGAACAGAACCAATTCACCTACTCAGTGGCACTTCTAGACTGTATAGCTTCGCCCCTTTCTGCAGGAATGATCAAAACTATAACATCAACACTATGTGCACTATTACCTCTGTGTGTGACATTACTTATTAGCTCAGTATAACTGCCAGCATTACTTTTTATTATTCTATTCTAGCTCACTTACTGTATTTCAGTACTGTATCATCCTTATATTTTCTACTTTCAGGCACTGCATTTCTCATCTCTTCTGTTTTTTTCTGAGCAATATCTGATCAAAGAATATCCTTTGGGATTAACAAACCTTTATCTTATCAGTACTTACCTCTACTTTGTTCTCTTGCAGGCCCAAAGCGGCAAAAAATATCGCTCCATCAACATCAACCACTACGCCACGAAGAAGAGCGCAGCCCAGAGCATGCTGGACGTGGCCCTGCTGATGGCCAACTCGTCCCAGCTGAAGACCGTCATCTACGTCGGGCCTCAGTACCGGTTCTACATCCCCCTCCTCGTCCTGCTGTCTGTGTCCATCACTCTTCAGGTCATCGTGGGGCTGCTGCTCGTCTTCATCGGCAAGTGACTGAATGTTGCATCGTTTCCTCCTTTACCATCGTTGTGACTCTTTAAACACATACTTTAGATCTTTAACAACAGAAGGGTTTACTGTGAAGCCAGGGTGGTGGTTCAGCAGGTACATTAAGCCTTAAACCAGAACTTTTAATGTCAAGTGGCTCTTTTTTAACCTATTAGATTGCCATGGTAACTGATGCTGCACAGCTAACCTGCTCCAGAGGAGGTTCTGTTTAGAGGATTTAAAACAGCTGCAAACAGCTTTCATGACGACGTTCTCTATGAGCATCACAGATTCTCAGCTGAGGTTTTATCTGCAAACCTGCAGAGCTGTACAACAGCATCACCACTGAACAAAGCCACACAGTTACAGAAGGCAAACTGTATGCGTAGATTTGTCACGGGAACGTTGATGCATTCAGTTAGTGGTGCCAAAAACGCATAAATGTTCTTTTATGTTTGGTCCTAATTTGCTTCCAAATCTGTTTACACCTCTAGTGTTGCAGCTAATAGAACACAGATTAGAAAATGAATTCATCTGTTTGTATTTCTCACAGAGAATGTTCAAGAAATACCAGTAGTTTCTCTTTAATTTGGCCGGAAACTAAGAGGATTTCCACACGTCTTTCATTATGAGACAGTCTCAGACATCAATGACTCTTGAATGTTATGTTTAAACTCTTCACTATAACAACCTGTAAGTCAATGATGCTTTAGGAGCACGCTCAAAGCCTGATGAAGAAAACCTGGTTGACAATTAAAGTTTATAACCACCGACATGATATCCATCATCTCCGATTGGAGTTTTAGGTTTTCTGGAGCCTTGCTGTGTTTAACGGGCGTCACAGTACATCCCTCAGTGGGAAAACAAGCTGCACTCTTGGGTGTTTCCCTCCAAACAGTCAGACAAATGCATCTAAAGCTGCAGAATCATGGCAGAAATTAAAAATTGGGTAACTGGCTAAAATGTGGCCAAAATCAAGCAGCATTTTTAACTAAAGATGTGCTCATTTGTTTTTGTTGACAAGAGTTAGATGAGAAAACCACTGTCATGTCTGAAAGCTAAATATGAAGCTAGTGGAGATCAGCAGTATACATGTGGGTTGTGCTAAATATTCATTTTTTGTTTTTCTGTTGGACTTCCAGCAGAAATAACTAATTAGTGAGATTTACACGTTGTTTAAAGCTGTTATGATCAGACTATGCCACGTATTTCCCCATTTAGCATGCTGCTAATTAAGCTAACTTTACAGCCTGAAGTGTGAAAACTGAGGTGGTCTCTCAGTGTTCTCACGATATTGATCCATCCATCATCTATACACCGCTTCATCCTCACCAGGGTCGTGGGGGGCTGGAGTCTATCCTCAAAATATAAGTAAATATATTTTATTGCAGAATAAACTCATAGGCACAAAGCTCAACAGTGGCAACAGACGGAGAAGAACAACTACATAGGCCACGTTTCACGACACTGGGCACACAAAATACTACTTGTTTCCACATTTTAATGAACATTCCTTGTTAAATGCTAAATCATTGCTCATGTAGTGCTCGTGTAACCACAGCTGGATTATGGGTAACTTCCTGTTCAGGAGCCTTTACTAGTACTGGGCCTCGTACAACTTTTATTCCCGACTTTTACCACCTGTGCATGGACATGTACAGGCTCTGGACTTTGCATAGTCTTAAAGGATACTACTTTTGCTGTGGATAATAAGTAATCCGTGTCCAGTTAGCCATGACCGTATAATACAATTGCATCATTTCCATCCTTTACTGATTTAAATGGGAATCCATCTCAAATCTACAGAAAGACAAAAGCAGCAGAAAATCACATCTTCATTCATTCCTCTGTTTCAGTCGATTCTTGGTTGATTTGTGAACATTTTCTGTCATCCAGAATTCATTCTAAAAGTTCCTACTCTTTAAGTCTTTCTGTTTCTTCTGCACACCAACGTTTCATGTTTCTAATTTGTTTTTTGCCGTTCCATAAATCTGTGCCGACAGTGAAGTACGATCTGAACGACGTGAGGAAACACTCCAAGCTGAACTGGATGAACAACGTCGCGACGGTCTTCGTTTTTTTCACCGTCCTCATCAACATCTTCATCACGGCGCTCGGATTCGAAGGCCAACATCTCAGGTTGGCCTTGACAGAACACACGTTCAGCACTAACACTGTGGCTTCTCGCCATTTTAAACTCCCGTTCTCGGTTTTTTCTTGGCAGTAGGTCAGCGGCAACTGTGATGGCGATACCGGAGCCTGAGGTGGTGCCTCTGCCCGAAGACCTCAACATAACTGGTGGCATTTAGACCAAATCTGGAGGGTTGTGGTGTGACAGTGGACTATTTTGTAACTTCTCATGAGCTCTTTGTCCAAAATATATTTTCTCTGGACAAAGATTCACCAGCTGGACCAAACTTTTAACCGATGAATCGACCACTTGCGGCTCCAGAAGAGGACCGCCAAGCAGAACCTCATCCTCAGCAACCGCTGACCACAACTCCACCAAAGACTGACAACCAAAAACCTCCTTGTAAATACCAAACCACTGCCTTATCCTCTCCTAAACAGATGCCTACAGACTGTACAGTAGTGCACTGACTTGTCATTTTTGCAGTGCCGAATCAAGCACGGAATTTGCACATTTTTTTTGTGTCAATTTAAAGGTACTATTTTGTAAATACAATACTTTAAATACTTCCAGTTCACATGTTAGATTGGTAGGAAAGCTGGTTTATACTTTGACCGAATAAACTAATTAATGTCTCTTATTGTACTGAGATAAACATTTCTGCATTCTTAATGAATTCTCTCGTCTCCAGTGTTGTGTTTTGTTGTATATTTATTGCAAACTCCTGATTATATTGTTAGAAAACATAAACAGCAGTCCTGTGTCTTTTGTACGATGTGACATTATCGTGTACACGTCTCACAAATGAGAACAAATCACATGTTACAGAAAGAAAAAGCTGTATAAAAAAGAATAAAAAATGGCTTGAAAACATAGTGCAATACTTTAAAGGAAGAAAGCAAAGGAATTAAAGTAGAGAGCTAGCACCACTCTAATCAAAAAATCCTATTAAAGAACCAAATGCATGACTAGTTTTTATGTCTCAATGAGGTCTGACTCAGCAATTTCCTGAAACAACTGGGCCATGCAGTTTTTCGCAATCACAAGCAGCACATTTACATTAAAGCGCAGGTATTTGGAGCAGCAGCCATGGACCGTATGTAAGAAATAGAAAACAGATGTAGCTTTGGGGTCTCAAAAGTGAAAGCAAATCGGCATTATCTCTATCATCCAGCAGGGGGCGACTCCTCTGGTAGCAAAAACAAGACTGATCGTATATAAAATAACCCAACTTTCCACTTGATTTGTTACCTCAGTAAAGATTTTCCTGAAGAGTTTATGGTCTCAGTTGCTAGTTTTTAGACTTTCTGTTCACAGAATCATGCTAATTTTGTAAATTATGATCCCATTTACAGCAAAACAGACGATGAAGCATCCTTGACATTGACACATTGCTGCAGTAACAGCTTGTTTCAACACCTCAGCGGCTACATCCATCTTTTATACACAGTTTATGGCAGCAGCATGGTTCTAAATAAAGTCCAAATAAACTAGCGCACATGTCCGTGTAACCCAGTGCAGCACTGAAGCTCACCGATGTGTCACTTTTATTTCTATCTGGGCAGAAATGCAACTCTTTGGCACAGAATAATAACACATATAAGGCTTTGCATAAACGTATAATCGCATCTTTTTTTGGTCATTTGATAGGATTTGGTGACGCTAAGAAATATAGAAAATTGGCAGCATTTAAAGCTTTACTGATTGTCATATTACTGTCATACCCGAGTGTTTCTAGGGTCCACAGTGGTCAAACTGTGTACTGGACTGAGGAAAGCTCCACTAAAACATTAATGGAGAAGCGTTGGAATGGAAAAAAAAAGTCCCTGACATCTAACCAGTACATGAAAGAATCTCAACATGTGTTCGTTTCTCTCAATAACCGTTCATCCAGTCTTCTTCAAACTTGGCAACATCCAGTAAAAGCACGGAACGCTGCAGCTGAAAAACTAGTGAAGGTGGAAGTATTTCACACAGAGGTCAACAGCGTGGTGCTCTGTTACGACTGTAAACTGGATCGACCTGCTGCAGAAGGAATCCCAGAGCTTTTTGTTGAGACGGACTGATGCGTCCTGTTTACTGTCAGATGCAGGCGGTTTGGATAATCTCGTAAAACTGATATTCTACATGTTTCTTCATTCTTTCACCGACGTGTACAAAGAAAATTCTGCACCGTCGGCGTTATGTGAGTGTAACATCACATCGTGTGTCATCTCATGTTGCTATCCTGTCGTTACATATAGATTTTTTTACCTTAATGTCCGTATATGAAACAGAAAATTAACATTTCCGTTAACTTGTTTGCTCCACATTGTTCCAAAAACACATTTTCCAGCATTTATTTTAACTGCATATTAAGTGGATCCACAAGTTTGGGTGAAGTATTCAAGGTAAAATACTGATTCCCTACTTTGGGTTTGATGCTGTTTAAATTAATCCATTTTGAATTTGAGGTCCACTATTTTTCTGATCAGGCATCTGAGAGGATTAACAACAAGGTAATAATATTAACAGCAGGGACGTGGAAATCAGACGATCATGACTGAGTAAAATATTGAACCGTATTCAGACAAATTTTAGATTTTTATTTTGAGTGAATCAGTTGTGCAGCAATTGAGAAATAAAAATTATCTTAAAAGTAAGTCACAGATTTGTTGTTAGATTCATCAACTAAGAGACAAATAACTGTAGAGATGGGGTTTGTGTTAATCTCGTCTCTCACGTTATGCCCAACAATCTGAGTTTGAATTTTAGCATTGATAAACCAACACAACATAAGTCCAGCAGCCTGAAGTAGTTTGGATGAACGGTTGGTTATAGATACTGAGAAAACTGTAAACAATGGTACTAGAGGAAAATCCAATCAGCCGGTTCTCAACAGACAAGAAATCTGCTCACTCAATGCTGGAAGGGTTCTCGTTACTGTTCATCACGTGACAGTAGGCGTAGTAGCCAACAGCCGCTAACACCGCCAACAGCAGCAGCATCCGAATCGCCTTCCACAGACCTCCTCCTGACGTGCTCCTGACGGGTTCGGGCCGACCGCTGGATCGTACTGCGCTGTGATTGGCTGCTCTGTAGGTCACCTGAACAGGAGGCCTGAAACACAGCGAGAGGGAGGAGAAGATTTAAGAAGAAGCTTTGTTGTCATTGTACAAGAAGTGCAACGAAATTCTGTTTGGCATCATCTTTGAATATGTTCACAGTGTAAGAAAAAAAAGCTAAAGGGTGATATAAATAATAAAATATCAATATATTATTTAGATCCAGCAATGACATAATTTGCTCAAACGTGTCACCAGTTCATGTGGAAAGACTCACTCAGTATTTTGATATGATTCCTCGTCTTCTTCTTCATCTTCTTCGTCTTCGTCTGGCTCAGCGTTGCCTCTTCGTTTCAGCCTGAGTGGAGGAAAACTTTTTCTTTAAATATATCTACAATTCAGTCAAACACATTCATAGTAACCAATGCTGCTGTCAATGCTCTGTTTATTTCACATGTTGAAAAGTGTATTTGATCTTTACTTGAGGAATTTCACATTATGATATGATGTACTTCTGGTTCACTACACTTCAGGGTGAAATTTGCACTTTTTACACGACATTTATGTGTAGTTACACATTAGTTTGCAGAAACTGAAGTCAAAAGATGTATGAAGAGTAATAAAAAACAAATCAACTTCAAGTGGACTTAAAAAAAAACGATCAAGGTAAAAACATCTTAGATATATGGAAACGCTGGACTGCCACTTTTAACAAACAAACAAAACAAAAACGGATCAGTATCTCGTTATAATGCAGCGGCCCCTTCAGGAGACAGCGAGAGTGAACGTTTTGAGCGTCTTGTCTATCCCAGACGTTCATTCCGCAAAACTTACAGCCGAGAGACTTTGCTGAACATCAGGACAGTGAACGGCGCTTAAATTGTGGTGATCGGTTGTGATGTGGACATACGACACCAACACGGAGTCCGATCTGACACTACGCCGGCAGTTACCCGAGAGAGAAGGAAGCGGTACGAACGTAAACAAAGGAGGAGGAAGGGGCTGGGATCCATGCTAGGCTAAAGGCTAACCCCTCCAGACCAGCAGGACCGTCCTCCTACTCTCCAATGTCCGCTCCCTCCACAACAAGCTGGACGTTTGCTGAGAGAAACCCACAGAGAGTGGAGGGACTGCTGTGTGTTTGCTTTAACAGAAACATGGCTCCATGACAGCATCCCAGATGGACATACAGCTGGAGGGGATGCAGACAGACAGACAGACAGCTCGCTCTGAATTTCTCCAGAGCTGCTGCAGGAGCAGGACTCCTCACACCCTCTCCATAAACTGTTTGAACTGCTGCAAATGTCTCCGGAGCGTTAAAGGAAGAACCTCCAGACTGATCAACAGCTTCATTCCACCAGCTGTCAGAAAGCTGAACTGCTGATCCAGATATGCAAACACTTTAAATTGCTTTTAGTTTTTGGATCCTGAAGAAACGCTCTCTCATCTTGTTTGTACTGCTGTTGTATATTCAGCAAAATGACAATAAACCTGATTTGATTTCATTACTGTACTTTTACTTGAGTTTGACTTGGAGTGCAGCTGTTGTCATGGAATGTTTGTAACCTGTGGTTTTGCTATTTAACAGGTTCATCTGGTAACTACAATTATCTTGCATTAAAGTCTTTCACATGCCTTGAGTGTGTGTTAAACTTTACTCACACGTTGGTGTAGGCCTCCTGTTGAACCTGTCACAATGAAAGTAGGTGTGTTAGTGAGATGATTAAAAGAGTGGAAGAGGGACAAGCAGACAATCAGGACTCACCGGACTGTGGTATGTGATGTAGGTAACCTCCTCCTCTGCAAGAAACAACAAAAACACATCAGCACATTTTAACCCCTTCACATAAACCAACAATCTATAAACTAAGATATCGTAGAAGGAAAACTCCCAGTGAGGAAGTTTGTGGCTGTGTTAGGATCAGCTTTTCTAGTGAAGAGGAAGAGGGCAGCAGCACCTCAGTCAAAGACAACTAATTAAATACACTGCAGACTATGTGATATTTTAATTAAACAGGTTAGGCACTTTTTACTGTAAAAAATGAAAAAAGTCTCGTATTTTAGTAGTTTTATCTTATCTTAGGTTTTTTTTCCGGCTGCTTGTCTGATAACAGGTTCAGCATTTTGGTCAACGTTCTGTATAGATAAATTTTATCTGATTTGATTTTGATTTAAATTCTCAGATTACAGATTTTCTGCTTTAACTCCTCTGTGACAGTAAATGGAATATATTTAAATTGAATGTATTGGAGCACAATTTCTCGGGTTTTTGGAGAAGTCCATCCATCCATCATCTATACACCTCTTAATCCTCACGAGGGTCATGGGGGGCTGGAGTCTATTCCAGCTGACTCAGGGTGAAGGCAGGTTCACCTGGACAGGTCACCAGTCTATCACAGGGCTACACTTAGAGACAGACAACCAAGCACACTCACATTCACACCTACGGACAATTTACAATCACCAATTAACCTCAACATGTTTTTGGACTGTGTGGGAGGAAGCCGGAGAACCCAGAGAGAACCCATGCTGCACGGGGAGAACATGGAGACTCCACGCAGAAAGATCCCGGGTGTCCTCACCTTCTATCTGCGAGGTGATGGTGCTAACCACCGAGCCGCTTGCAGCCACTGAAGAACTGTCATCTTGTCAAGTCAAGTGTCAAGCTATAAGCCAAAGACTCTATATTTTCTTTTTTTTGTTTTAAGTTTTCCTAATATTGACCTATAAATGTACATTAGAGATATCAGTCTAAGTATGAACACAGTGTTAGCAGCCTGCAGAACGCCGTACCTTCCTCTCTGTAGTACGTCTTGTCAGAAGATGGCTTCACTGGAGCCTCCTCCATGGCCTTCTCAAGCTTGTTCTCATACAGCTTCCGAGTGGAGCCTGTGTTCACACAAACACACCAACACTGCTTCAGTATTTTAACAAAAACACACGATGAAGATTACTGACACGAGGAATGTTCAAATAACCAAATCAATGGCTGAATGTTATTTATCTTATTCAGGTGTAATGCCTGTTAAAATGTAGGCTTATATATATGAATACTTACTGTATTTTTAGATTAAACATACAAGTGCATACCTCAAGTTTGACATTAAAGGAAAATTGCATCGAGGTGTAATCCCTTCTGCTGTGTGTCACCTCTATAAGGTCTCAGTAAAATATGTGCTAGAACAGGTCTGTGGTATTTTAAAGAGAAGGTAGCGCAACGCAACCCCTCTTTTAAGAAGGAGAGAGCATCTCAACAGAAACCTGGTGTCGTCCAGCTGAGTAGGACTGACTCTGGTGCTTTTAAATAGTACAAAACAGCAGATGCAGTCACACCTACTGTTAGATATGCCTACTGTATACACTGAGAGGTGATAGGATTTAGAATTATTTGACATTTAATTGATGTTGTTGCAGATGACTGAATGCAAATGTGCAGAGAAAAGTTTACTGAGTGTCTTTCATACCAACAATGGGTCCATGTTTGATGCCATATTCAGTCAGCAAGCTGCTGAGCTCCGCGTCGCTTTTCTCACTCAAAGACATCTGCAGAGAGACAGACAGACACATGATGGACACACAGAGAGACAGATAGACAGATAGACGGACACACAGATCGATGAAGCAGCATGGAGATACAGAGAAGGGAGGAGACTCATTGAGTTTTCTGCCCGCCAGGCTGCAGTTCAGCAGAGAAACTTAACTGTAACAACACTGGTTCATAGCAAAAGCAAAACTTAAACTCAAATGAAAGTAATTCGACGTTAAACACAATTGCTACACAACTTTACTGAATACTATAATGAATACTGAATACTTTACTAAATACTCTTAACGCCTTTTTACTGTGTCGACCACAGCATAAATCAGAAACGGACTTCGCGAACTTTTTTTTTTTTTTTACTCAGGCAGAAAGCTGCAAACACAAACAGTTAAAGAAAACAAAATGGCAGATTAGCTCGGTTTTTTTTAATTTAAAGCTAAATGTGACCTGAAAAGGTTTCTCTTACCTTTGAAGAACGCAGGAGCTGCGAGCTGAGAAGCAGCAGAGAGCTGAGCACAGAGAGCAGGACAGTGGGCGGAACTCCTGACGATGTCTGACACACGCTGCTCGGCACACCTACCGAACATCCTGCTAGCCTAGCCTAGCCTAGCTTAGCCTAGCCAAGCCTTGCCTAACCGACAGTAGCCTAGCCTAGCCTAGCCTAGCTTAGCTCTGCTGTCAGTGGTGAAACAGGCGGAGTGGTAGAGCTGTAGCAAACATGGCTCATTACTGCTACAAATACGTAGAAAAAAGGACAGAAAAATGGGTTTTGAAATTATGAAAGAACCGATGTCAATGTTTTATTGAAATAGTACACTTACATTTATTAAATATTTTAATAATTATAAAAATATAAAATTTTTACTATACAAATAAAATACGTTTTTTCCAGAAATATTGCCCCCTGTTTATTGTAGTAATAATAATAATAATAATAATAATAATAATAAATATTATTACTACTATTATTTTATATATATTATTCAATTTAATAAAGAAGTATATAAACTGTTGTGGACTGTTTGCATGAGAGTCATTCATTAATTTAAACAACAAATAAATGCCATTTTGTGATGAGTGTTTTGTATTGAATGCTTTTAAGGGAAGCCCTGAACATTATTGAGTTTCAGTACTTTAAACCAGATTTCTGATAAATTATGTTCACTATCATGTCGGCCATAACATAATAGCTAAGCAATAGTTAAAAATAACAAACACAAAAGTCAAATGTGTTTAAAAGCTGAACTAGCTGGGGGTGAGGTGAGGATAAAGCAAGAGCAAGATAAATCTGAACACAGAATTAGTCATGTAAATAAATAAATAACACATTTGTATTGATAAAAAAATGAATCACAAGGTAACATTCAATCCAGCAGGGGTGTTTTCTGTATTTCAAACTTAGATTTTGAATAGTGAAGTTGTAGTGATGATTTAATTACCCTCTAAATGTGACTTCTGTGTACATCTTATATTGATATTTAAAATAAATACATTTTAAAGATTGTATTGTTCTTTAGGGGGTGTCTTATCTCGGTTTGCCCTACATATATTTATTGCATTTTATAAAAAACAAGTTTCTATGTATGTATATACGTGAATCAATAGTGGCTCTGTGTGAATCACATATGTTCAAATGGCTTCTTCATTGTAAACGATAGGGTTAGGGTTTGGTGTACAGTTAAGATAAGAGATAAGATAAAATTTTATTGATCCCTCTGGTCGGGTACCTTATGGAAATTATATTTACAGCTACATCCCGTCCAAGACAGGAGGGAGAACTGTCGGGTCAGCCAGCATGAACAAGTATCATACATACTTACTCGAATGCACTTATTGTATAGCAGGTTATACCCTTTATGTAATAGTACCTGTTTAAAAAAAAAAAAGACTATAGAGCTTTTTTCACATTTTAGTAGGCAAGAGAGGGAAAAACATTGTGCTTTTCCTGCTAATTTAAAACAGGTCTGTAACACAATTCATCATCCATCCATCATCTATCCACCGCTTAATCCTCACTGGGGTCGTGGGGGGCTGGAGTCTATCCCAGCTGACGGTTCATCAGTCATTCTAAAACAGGATATATGTGAAATGGCAGCAGCTGGTGCTTGCAAAGTTTTGCTACTGTGATATTTTTCTTTAAAAATAAATCAGATTATTAGGTGGAAATCAGTAAGGCCCTTCAATAAAATATCATTTCATCCTCAGAAAAATTAATGAACTATATTTTAATTCTACAATTAAGTTTCAATTTATATACTTATGCACTTTCTTATACTGGTTTTGCATAAGTGTGTACAAACCAAACCGTCTTTGGTCACTGACAGCTTATCTGAAATTTCACATTACTTGTATCATTTTAAATGAAGAACTGATTTAATGCCACACATAGTTCCATACAGGATTCTTAGCTGCATCACGCTGCTCTTGACATAATTTAAACAAATGGCCTCATGTGTTTGGCTTGTTGGTCCTAGCTGTGTATGTCAAGAGGTGATTGTGTAAGATTTTCCATCAGACTTCCTCTCCTGCAGCGGCCTCTGGAGGCACAAAGTGAATCAGGCCTAATAAGGAGCTGGAGTTTTCCAGGAAGGGCGTTGGCTGCTCACTCCAGTAATGTACACATTTTCCACTCACTGGAAACCTCAGATGCACAACTTCACTACCAGGCTTTAAACTGAGGAAAACCAAAACCTTAACAGCATCATCACTGCTCGAGTGATTTTAATAGTTTTGATGGCATTTGTTTCACCGTTTGAATAAAATAAAACTGAAAAATAAACACACAAAAACACACACAGCCATTAAACTGACAGAAAAATACTTAGACAACTTTATTGTGTATCAAAATACTGTCTTACAATCACTTTTAAAGCCTTGTTTTTTTTTCTTTATTTATTTCGGACAAGATTTGTTTTGTTCTGTAATATAGATTAGGCACAGAGCGAGCTGCAGGGACGAAGGGAGGCAGGGGGTCGGTGGGTGAGATACGAAACACTGAGCAGAAAACAAAGCAACAAGTTCTCTTCTGGTTCTTGTTTTTTTTTTTTGGTCATCTTGTTTTAAGGACGAACCACAACAACAACATAATCATCATCCTCAGCCCCTTTTGTGTCCGGGACAACTTTAGAGACTTCCCTTTTTAGACCCTTTAATTTAATAGAAAAAGTTCCACACCACATGTCACGGTGATGTTCCTCTGAATCAGAGCCTCGCTGTGTTGGAAGTAAAGACCGAATGCTGAGCACATGTTGGTGTCACGCGTTATTTAAAATTAACAAAAGAAAAAAAAAAAAAACAACACACAGAAAGCGGTGTTTCCCAGCAGCGGTGTTGAGAGAGAGAGAAGAGCACAAACCGCAATTAAGCTACCGTGAAATGCTCTGTTCACATATTTTCCCCCGCCCGATCACTTGTATTGATTTCTCTACTAACAACAGCAGTGCCTAAAACTGGATCACACTAGCAGCGACTAAAACAACCGGGTTAGTTAAGGAGCATCATGAACACCACGTGCTGGAGAGCCAGTGAGCGCTGCGGAGCGTTTTCTACAAATGCTACCCCTGTTTAAGTAACAGACAAGCTGACTTTTATGAAAACAACTCAGGGTCTCACACCAAAGTGTCAACAAACTTACAAATAAACCTCAGAAAAGGGCGACACTAGTTGGTCCAAGTCCTGCCATTGTTCATATAAGCTCATATAAATCCATTATTTACTGTATGTGTGTAAGAGTAGCTCCTCCAGTGTAAACAGTAACCTTCCATCCAAAGCAGGGGGCCAAAAAAAACAATCTACCGTTGCTACGCTACGCTAAGCTATCCTGTCATCCTACACTAGTTCTGACAAATGTCCACTTATGGCTGAAAATGTCAAATAGCCTAAGGCACTGCTAGCTTACAGTAACAAAAAAAAGGTGCATCTTTCTCCTCCCTAAGTTTATTGAACGATGTGATTTGCAGAAGAACGAAATAAGAACAAGACAAGAGGAACATTCAGTGGATTCCTCTTTTTAACTGGATTACAGTGAATGTGTTGCTTTTGAAGAAGGATAAACTCTGACGTGAGAGTTTGTTTTCTGACTGATTAAATAGTGATACAATAATTTGAAACACGGGAGGGACTCGGAGCTGTAAACAACGATTGATAGATTAGATTCGAGATAGGATTTCTGCTGTCTTAAACAGTGGTATAAGGTTGGGATTGCGGAGCTGTGTGTCTAGACAGTGATGTGGTAGGGGCTGCCGGGGATGTGGTCGTCTCCCCACTTCACCACCAGGATGTACTCTCCCTTCTCTTTGAGCTGGTAGCTGACGTTGTACAGGCGGTTGCCCAAATGTTTCACTAGGATCTCCTCGCAGGGAACTTTGGGACCATCGACACCGACCATGAGCATGTTACGACCTGCAGAAAAACACACAACAGGTGAGTATCTGCATCAGGATGTATATAAAACCCTAGAACTACAGACTGCTTTCAGCTTTGTGCTGCTGGGATTCTGTGCACTTTAGGCCAAAATAGATCCTGCTGCAAAAATCTTTGTGGTATTTTATCCAAATGAATTTATTCTATATGTCTTGTTTAGATATTTGCCAAAAATAAACTATTTGCTCGAATCAAACTCTGGAAAAAACAACAAAAAAAATGTGTTCCTTAGTGAAACCGTGATGCCATTCGAGTTTTGGGCTGAACTGCAGGCAGCGCTTATACGGAGCAGACAACATTCCAAACACTTGAACCAGCAAACCTTTGCGCGGGTGAGAAAAAAAACACAAAGACTGCTCTAGTTAATATCTAAACTGTACACACCTGCTTTGCTGCAGTCGACACTGAAGCTGTTCTTCTGGCCGATGTAGCCTTTGGTCAGACCCTGGCCCTTTGCCACCACCTTGCTGGCGTCTGACTGGGTTGGAGCCCCCTGCTGGGAGCAGCTGATGGCACGAGTCACAGGGTCAACCATGACGGAGGAGGTTTCGTGCATACTGTGGCTGGACACGAGTTTGGAACCTAGAAATGGAGACGAGATTTCATGTTGGAGGCATTTCTCTCCTGCTCTGTCCATAGAGCTACAGGACTTTATACTGCAGTGAAACATGAGCCCACAGTGAGTAAAAATGTACGCGCTGCTTGGGGAAACAAAGCCTCTTCCTCACCAGTGATCTTGGCTTTGAAGGGGCTTCCAACAATGTGGTAAGGACCACCGTATTTGATGGAGATGAGATAGTTGCCAGGGGCCATCGGGGTGTACGTGACCCTGTAACCCTCTGGACACTCCACACAGTCCATCTTCACCTTGGACGGCCCGTCGATGGTCACAGCTAAAGCTCCGGGGCCGGCGTTGCTCGTGTTCACCACAAATTCACATGAAGTTCCTGGAGAAGAAAAACACGAGACACAACAGGTAAGACTGAGGTGACAATGAAGAGGGAAAAAAATTCCCTTCTGCTATCATTTTATTGTGTTCTGTTGTGTAGAGGGGCAGCGTGCTACCTGTGGTGCCGCCCTCCAGTCCTGGTCCGTAGGCAGACACCATGCCAGGGTCACCGGCCTGACCGGTCTCCCCAACTCGGATCTTGAACGGACTACCAGGGATGTGACTTCCGTTGAACTTCACATCGATCAGATACAGGCCGTTCTCTCGGGGGATAAACCGGACTGCGTACTTATCTGAACCAACAGAGCGAAGAGGAACGTTAAGGCACATGAAAATCCAAAAACGTGGCACCAAGTGAGCGCGAAGGTGTCAGCCGAGGTTCTCTTTGGCTACCTTGGTCGATCTCGGTGACGCAGCACTCCTCCAGCGCTCCAGACGGGCTGTGGACCTTTGCATCAATCACACCCTTCGCCCCGTTGAGGCTGACGGCAAATGACGCCGGCTGGTTCACCTTCAAACCGGACTCCTGCTCGACAACACATACTCCCACACTCAAACACTGCACCCCAACTAACTCACGTCTGTCCACTTTACAACATCATGATCACCACAGAATCACATTAATTAGCTTACCTGGAGGTCGCTAACAAGGCTAAAGAGGAGGGCTGTGCAGGTAAAAGGCAGAAAAAGCAGCTGTTTGTGGGAGTTAACGTGAAGCCAGAGAGACAGAAAAAGTCACCAGATTTTGAGAGAATGTGTGAGTGTGCAAGTCCTGCAGTTTATTTGTGAGTGTATTTATTTATCTGTGCTGGTGTGAAGGTGGTTCTGCATGCAGGTGAAGATGCATATTAACATATAAAAGTCAACCCATTTCCAGGAAAACAGTCTGAGTTAACGTTTCATCTTGTTTTCATGACAGAAATGGGCCTCTGTATGTGCTTGTGAGAGTGTGAGAAGAGACAGGAAGGAAAAAACAGCCCATGTCAGACCTCTTTAACCCTTTAGCGCCCCGTAACACTTTGAGAGATGGGAGGCTGTTGGCAGCCTTTAGAATGAGGCACGAGAAACACACACAGTCCTTTAGTATCCCAGAAGCCTTTGCACTGCCCAACAGTGTAGCAGCAGCTGCTAAACCTATGCCTGTCTCTCTAAACTCTCAACTTTTAAAACTTATTTTGCAATTTATTTTATGTAACACAAACTACAACACTTAAGTTTTTAAACTAGTAAATGTTACAGGTGCATCTGCTTTCACTGCAAGTTCTCATACGTTGATAATATTTGTCTACTGTGTAAAAAAAATTTAAGAAACTCAACTTGGACATTCTCAAGAAGGTCTCTTGTATTGTAAGAGACACCTGGACTCCTATAATGTGATATAGCACTACTAACTACAAGCTGCTGCTGCTGCATTGATGGCAGTGTACTGCGGCCTGGTGTGTGCGCACACGGATGTGTGTGTGTCTCAGAGCCTCACCTGAAGACTGGCAACAGTGAGGCGTCGGGCATCGTCCGACGGCGAGGCCACGGGGACGATGAACGGGCTGTCGGGGATGTGCTCGTCATTGAAACGGATCGACACCTCGTAGTCACCTACAGACGGACGGATCTCAAGTCAGAAAGTCACTTAAACGGTCACACAAATATTAAACAGTGACGGCCTCCACAGCGAATACATGAAGACAACAATTCTTCACCAAAACTTTATGCCAACAAAAGGACAGTAGTATAATTATATGGAGTGAAACCAAACAAAAACCAGCACTGATCCTCTGAACCACTTTCTGACAGTCCTTAAACCTATCATCTGTGACGTGCATAATTTGAACAAATCTAAGCTTAAAATCACAATATTTAATCCAAATCATATGTCTTCACATTTTTACAAAAACAAATTGTTTGCACTTACAAAAAAAATCTGCGCTCATTGGAGCAACAATGAAGACATTAGTGACTACAGTCATCTACAGTATGTAGAGACACCATTTATTTTATCAGCGTTAGTAACAACTGTGGGCACAAACTGCTTAAGGTTCAGAGGGACAAAGAACAGAAATGTTTTGGATGTGTAAAGATTCGATCTGTAGCACATGCTCCGTTCAACTCGCTCTTCTCACCAGGCTCCTGTACGATGTAGGAAACTCCACTGGAGCCGTCCTTGCGGTCCTCAAAGGCGATTTCGGCCTTGCTCGGTCCCTCCACAGCAATGCTGAGACCTCCGGCTCCAGCCTCCCTCGTCCAGATACTGAACTCAGCTACACAGAGGCCGAAACAGAGTCAGATACACAGTGTAAAATAACATTACAGCAGATGCTTATAAGCCACCACCACACCTACCTGGAACTCCAGCCTCTGCTCTCTCCAGGCCCGGTCCTCCAGCACGAACCTTATGCGCTCCGCCTTCTCCCAGCGGACCCACGGTGAACTGGAACGGACTGCCAGGCACGTGCATGCCATTGTATTTAACACAAACGGTGTGCACGCCCGTCTCAGTGGGGACGAAGCGAATGCAGTAGGTGTTGTTCTCTCCCTCCATGATGTCTGCCTTGTGGACCTGACCAGACGGGCTGGTCACCTGAGCAGTCATGTCTGCTATGCTGATCTCTGAAGACAAACACAGGCATATACAAATACAGTAAGGACCTCTTTTCACTTTAGAAAATATTATATAAGTCAGTTGATTCAAAGAAACAGATTATCATTATCAAAAAAAAAAAGTAAAACAGTTAAACATTAAGCGTGATCTTGAAAAGGGGAGTTTTTAAAAGGGACTTGAATGTGTGGAGGTCAGAACAGAGTTGGATGGGAGATGGAAGGGAGTTCCAGCAGCAGAAAAGGTTCTGCCCTCCCAGGTTCGGTGTTTGGTCCTTGGTGGTGAGGCGAGGAGGAAGGAAGGCTGCGGGAAGGGGTGTGGGGCTGGAGCAGGTCAGTGAGGTAGGAGGGGGGCAGATGATGGAGGGCTTTGTGGGCGAGGAGGAGGAGGAGGATCTTGAACGTGATGCGCTGTTTGACAGGGAGCCAGTGGAGATGTTGGAGGACGGGGGTGATGTGATCACGTGAGCGGGTGTGGGTGGGGAGACGGGCGGCGGACTTTTGAATAAGCTGAAGTTTTTTGAGGAGTTTGGAGGGTTTTAGCCAGATAAGCTTTAAGGTGACACAGGAAACAGGCAAAAGGTAGTGCAAAAGTAGTTGGTGTGACAACTACACATCAAATACGGCACATCAGTTGTGTTATACGTGGGATTAGATTCTCTCCAGGTCTTGGAGAGACGGATTACGATGTCATTATTTCCTGCTTCAGTCACCTGGAATCTTGAGGCTGAGGTCGCACTGGCTGCCGACGTTGGCGACCGACGCTGCTCTCCTCTTCCTGGTGATGCTCTCCTTCATCCTGCCCTCTCCTGTTACCTTCACCGTGAACGCGCTCCCTGTGTCACACAAACAAAAACACACACACAATGATTGATTCAGGTTATCCATTTAAAGCATCTCTTCTCTACAATCCCTGACTGGCTCATCATAAGCACCTGGCACATGCTGGTCGGCAAACTTGATGTTGATGATATAGTTTCCTGGTTCGGTGGGGCAGTAAGTGACTTTGCAGGTTCCGTCCTCCTGGTCTTCAGTGTTGATGTCCACTTTGCTGGGTCCCTCAATGGACAAGCTCAGGCCGCCATAGCCTATGTGGAAGAAACATGAATTGAGAGAATAAACGTCAAATCTGAAGGGTTAACCCTCTGATCCACAAAACCTTCTGTAGGGTTTAAAAGGCAGGTCGTCTTTATTTTTTTGCAAATGGCCAAAATTACAGTTTATCAGAGCTAAAAGCTGCAAAAACAGAAAAAATTATGTTTTTTTTGTCTTTTAAAATGTTCTGATAATGCTTGGATGCTGAAAAAGACTAGTCGTGGTTGTGTTGTTTCAATGTAGGCCCACTGGACTTTAGATTACAGTAAAGAATGAACCCACAGTGAGTAAAAACATCATACATTTTTACACATACGAACACTTTCATCACCTGCATCACGGGTGTCGATGATGAACTCGGCGGGCTCAAAGGTTCTGGCCTCACTCAGGCCCTGCCCGCTAACACGCACGCGGCTGGCATCGCCGATCTCCGATTGGTTGATCATAACGGCAATGGGGCTGCTGGGAATATGGCGACCGTTCTTCTTGATGTTCACAAGATGTTCTCCAATCTCCTTAGGAACAAATGAGATACCTGGAATAGACAGAGGCATAAAACAAGAGGGTTATTACAAGACTCATCTTTTTTATTTTTTAGTCTATTTCTGCTTGCTTACATGAGACACAAGACTCACCAACGTGTCCGTTACGCAGCATCTTCAGCAGGCAGGGCTCCTCGCGGCCTGACGGCGTGGTGAGGGAGGCGGTCAGCTGGCTGAGGTCGAGCTCTCCGATGTCCAGTGGGATATCTGCAGCTGAGCCCACCTTCAGATGGGACATCCTCATGGAGTCATCGCCTGGAAACAGCAGCGACAGGCCGGTTAGGGCACATAATTACATAAACACACTCAGAGGAGACATGATGGGACAATGAGTCCCAACATGTCTTTGACCTTTATATTGACTGTATTTTTATCAGGCGGAAACTATATTTGGACAACTCGTCGGTTTTAAATACAAGAAATCACAATTAGCTTCCCTCGTAGGGCCAAAAAAGGAAATTTTATAATAAATGTGCTGCTTGTTTTCTTTGAAAGAAGCCAGCCGAGGCAGTCTGGACATCTGATCAGGGTGTTTTTCAGGCATGTTCAACTTTTAACCCCAGAACACACACTAAACACACAGAAAAGATAATATATGTCATCTGGCTTTATAACACCTGGGGATCCCACAGGAAGAGATGGTCGCTGTGGAGCAGGATTAACACGTTTAGCCGCCTGTCTCTGCGAACTGACTCCATTTTAAAGGGCAGAAGATGTTTAACTTGTGGTTAAAATACTATTGTAGTACAAATCACTTAAGTCATGGTCTGATTGGCAGGTGTGAGTGGAGGATGCTATCTACCTGGTGTGAAATTAGATTTAAATCCTACACAGAGACAAAGCTGAAACTAAAACCATACTGACAGTGTAAAAAAATCAAATGTAAAAAGATGTAAAATAGAAGATTGTCATTGAAAAGAACGTCTGTGTTTTATTTCTCAGGGCCAAATATCTATTTTCAGTACCAACGCAACTTGTCTGAATGCACACATTACAACTCTAATGTTTACTTTTTCAGTTCAGTTCTTGCTATAAATGCCAAATTTTATTTTTGATACTAAACTATACCATCACTGTTCTGGCCCTAAAAGAAGGTGGATCTATTTCTAGCTAACCAAATTTCACTGATTAGGTGGATCAGACTTCCGCTTAATGACCGTGCATTTGATAACAGATAATTACCAGTGATCCTGGCTGAGAAGGGGCTGCCCGGGATGTGCTTGTCATTGTATTTGACCAGGATGCTGTAGTCTCCCGGCAGAACTGGCAGGTAGGACACAGTGCAGGTCCCGTCCTGGTTGTCCACACAGCTGATGTCGGCCTTGGATGGACCCTCGATGGCCAGAGACAAACCACCTTAAAAGGACAAGCACAATTTTAACACTCTCTCCTGCTTTCTTTCTCTTTGGACGGAAATGGTGTGAAAGCAGGTGAGTCACAACGAATATATAAGTGATTCAGTAGATATATAAATGGTCCTGGAGTTGTGTGTATTTTGCCATTTGACTGCCACGTACCCTCCCCAGCATCTTTGGTGTTGACGGTGAAGACAGCAGGCTTGTTGACGGTGCCGTGGATGAGGCCGGGGCCATAGGCGCTGACGTTACCACTGTTCATGTAGTCCACGTAGAACTGTAGGGGACTTCCTGTTAATAAACAGCAGAGACAGAACATGAAGTAGCAGTCATTCAAGATCTTTAACATGGTCACAAATATCTCCTGTATTACTGCAGACACTTCGGAGCAAAGCTGTACCAGGGATGTGGATGCCGTCGTATTTGATGTCCATCTCATGCAGACCGGCCTCTGTAGGGGCGTACTTGACTGTAACAGTGCCGTCCTTGTTGTCGGTGATGTCGGGCTTGGCCACCTTGCCGGACGGCATTCGGACCTCACCTTCAGTGGAGGACAGGAACAATAGCATCATACATGCACTGCAAAAACCATTGTGGCGTTCAAATCGTTGGCGTTTATGGTCGAGCCCGACCAACTTAGGGACCTCACAAATATATTGGTCTTAGTACATATAGGTTGTCCGATATAAATGTTTAAAGTTAATAAACCATCGTTATCATTTCCCTTTATAATGTAACTTCAACATAACTCTGTCCATAATAAATGTCATGTCCTGCTTAAACGCCATCTGTCTGCTATGCTAACGAGGTAGCTAGCCTGCTAAAGTTTGGCAGCAAAGTGAGCAACGTAGCAGATTGAACAGTTAGCGTCAGAGCATCTCTTCCATTAATTCTGCAGGTTCATTAGTCAGTTTAGTGTTGACATCATGTTACGTTGGTCAACCTAGTTAGTAAGATAAAGAGGTGGAAAGCAAATTACATCTTCATCTGAAATTTTTTGGGACAACTGTCATGTCACTTATGCTTCATTCACTACATTTGCTAACTAGCGAACAACGTAGCTACTTTCACAGCTTGTTAACATCAAAAAGGAGTCTAAATAATACTAATGTGACATTTATACACTATGCAGGGCACACAGTTCTCCAACCCAAACAATTCAAGTCTCTGCATTTAAAAAAACTAAAATGTAAAAGTCTGGTTTTGAACTGAATCTGTAGAAGGTTTCTCCTGAATTTTTCCAGCAGAGTTGCTGTTGAGTTGCTGGCAGTCGTGAACCACAAGTTACTGTCTGTGACCATTAAACATTACCAGCAATATTTCAGTGAAGTTTACTGTCATTTTGAACAACAAAGATTGTTGTTAAACTGTGAAATATCCTGCTTTAGATACAGATCTTCTCCCTAAAAATAGCACCAGCTCCCAGCGTCGGTCGGGATCTACTTTATAGAGCAGACTCGTTTAAGTTACCTGTGATCTCTCCCTTCTGGATGGTGAACGGGATGACGAGGTCGAACGGTCTCAGTCCAGCCACATCCAGACCGTTCATTCCCATTGGTCTGTCTGTTGCCTGGGAGACAGAGGTCAGAGGTCAGATGATAAGACTGCGAACAGGTCGCGGCTACAGCAGCAGCGTCTCACAGACACAATCGACACAGTGCAGGACAAAAGGGGGTAAAAAGCTTCCAAACACCGACAGCATGAGACAACCACGAGGTGAAATGACAATGGAGGTGACAATGGTGATCATGGTCAGGATGATGGCACCGACACAAACTGCGAGAGAGAACGAGATGATGACGAGACCACAGGGAGGATGGGAAGCATGGTAGGCCATTTTGAAAAATGTAGAGCAGCTGGCATGCCCACATTGGCGATTCTCAAAATGGCAGCTTTTGTCTCTTAAGCAAGTTCGACATGGAGCACTGAACAGAAACCTGCACAATGATTTTTAGTAAATATTTTTTATCTTAACACTGCGAGGGACACGTTTCCTGGGTTGCTGAACAAAAACTGTGTCCACATGTTTTGTACTTTTAGACATTATGCAGCTCTGTTGCACTGTCCATGCGTTTAAGGACTCTTCTTTTTGACATGGAGGGAGTGAAATGAGAGACAAAAACCCTAAAACATGAAACACCTGTAATGAGAGACAGCAGACACTGATGGAGGCTGATGGAGGGAGGCCACGTACGATGATTTAGATAAGAGGAGGAAGGAGAATAATAAGAAAAAGGAGTATGAAAGAGGCTGCAGACTGAGGTTTTAGGTACCCAGGGCTGTTGAGCGTAGTACTGGGGCATTTGGCTCTGCTGCATGAGCTGGTCTGATGGGGCTCCTTCCAGCGCCTGAGAGGGATGGGAAGTGGTGAGGAGGGGGGAGGTAGGGGCGGCGTAGGGGGGGCAAAAAGGATGAAGGGATTGGAGAGGAATAAAACAGTTGTCAGAGTGATTTTGAAAATGTCTGGTGTCATCAGGAGCCGATCACCAAGCCTCTGTAGGGAGAAACGGCATCAAGGATCTTTGGTTCGTGACTGTCAACACTCCCGGAGTTGTTGGTCAATACCCAGTTGTTAAGACATTCTGCATCGTAAGTCAACGTCAGTCTGGTTTAAGAGCAAATCACAGGGAGATATCCGCTGTTACTCTAGCAATGAAAGATGTAATTACGGTTTAGCAATAAAAAAAAACAAAACAATGTGCTTCCAAAGTTATATGTTTATTAAAGGCCTTAGATGCTTTCCAGAGCAGTCAAAGCTCGACTTGATATTTAAAACTAGCCTTGGATTTAGATTCTGCTGATTTTGTCCAATAACTGAAGGAAAAACAACCTTTCTTTCACCCTCTGAATGTAAAAACTTGCCAACAAGGTTGAAAAGCGTGTCATTTTTTATTTTTTTTTTTTTAAACATGCCAAATTACACCAATTATCAAAGCATGAAGCTAAAAACAGGAAGAACCACGTAGTAAGGAAGTAATGATGTATGACCTTCTGTTTTGTTAGGAAAATTACCCAAATTAAAGCCTGCAATTGTGACATATTTATATTCTACATGCCTAAATAATAATAATAAAAAAAACTGCCACAGATAAAGCATTTAATCTAACCAGATTTGCTAAAAATAAAATGCAAAAAATCTGCTTTTCTTGGCACAACCCAGTAGCCATTGGTGACTCAGCTGTGACCAACAATTACGTGATTAAAATTCACTTTTGAGAAAGACTCTTGAGCTGAACTGCAGGCTGTGTTTACACAGAGCAGTATGGATACAAATCATAAACAGAAGCAGTAAAATATCTATAACATGTAGAGTCACCAATTACTTGCTTAGCCAATTCGCCCTGTACAAGTAAAGGTTAAAATACACTCACCGTGACTTGGAAGGGGCTGTTGGGGATGTGCTCCCCTCCAAAACGGACGCAGATCACATACTCGCCAGGCTGCGGCGCCGTGTAGAAAATATCGAACGTGCCGTCCTCGTTTTCAACCACGTCCACGTCGAGCTCCGCCCCCTCGGGCGTGCACACGCTGCACGTCACCTTGCCTTTTCCTGCGGCCTTGGCGTCCACCGTGATGACGGTCTGTTCGCCGATCTGGATAGTCGGTCCGACACCAGCGCCTTGAGAAAAAAACACGACGAGATGTGATTCGTTATAACCGTGTCCGATAGAGAAACAAACACACAACATTCAGCATGCACATTCCACAACCATGAGACCAGGTTAAAGTTAAATGAGCTCTAGTTATGTTATTTCCATCTATTGTATGTTGTTACCAATGAGTCACACATTATTATCAAACAGTCTCCATGTATAACTGAAAGCTAGATTAGCCAAAGTGCCATTCCACCATGCCATCCTACCTATTCTGTTAGTCCATTAGTCTGTCCAATAAAAAATGTGAGAGGGAAGAAGAGTTATGAGAGAGAAAATGAGATAGGAGGTGAAAAAAAAAGGTAGGAGAGAGGGGAATACAGAAGAAGTAGAAGAGAGAGAAAGACTGGGACATCCTGTTGAAAAAGCCGGTGCCACTATCCTCCATGCTGACAGGAAAGAAAGAAGAAGAAGTAGAGCAGTTCCTCTACATTACCAACTTGTTCAGGAGTCTTACCTAAACCATGACCGCCGATTGAGACTGATAATAGGAACGGTGAGAAGCAGGGGAGGGGGGCGAGAGCGAGGAACAAAAAAACAAAAGTGACAAATAAAAGACAGTCAGGTGGGGGTGGGGGTGGTGGGTGGCAATAACTCCAAACACTTGGATGAAAAAACAAACGGTGATGGTGGATTGTGAAGCAGGGAGGAGGGTGGTGTGTGTGTGTGTGTGTGCAGCAGGGAGGGGAAGTGTAACTGAGGAGCACAGCGTGAGGAACACAACATACCAATGCATGGAGAAATAACCAGATATGAGCAGCAGGTGTCCTTAGAAATTAAATCCTAGATGATGTTTGTACACAACCGACTCAAGGGAATAAATCTGTGTTTGTGTTGAACGAATAGTTTGACATTTTATCAGACATGAATGTTGCAGCTGAGCATTTGGTGACAGCGTTGATGCTGCACTTATTTCTTAGCATGAAGAACGCAGCTCGCTTGGCTCCGTCCAAAGGTGTCCAAATCTGCCTACCAGCACCAGAAAGGCATGTTTTCTGTTTTGTTCTTTTTAATCTCCAAAATTACACCATTAACCAGAGTCTGAATCTACATAAAAACAAGGAGAATCACGGGATTTTCAACTTTTAAATGAGCTTTAAACCAACCATCTGGCTTCGTCAGGAAAAAAATTAACCAAATCTAACCAAAAAACAAATGGCTTGCTTTAGTCAGATACTGCAAAAATTAGACTTTTGCATTTATTTTAATTCTGCTGTCCTCAGTGCAATCATAAAGCCATTAGTGACGTTTCGGCTGAACTGCAGGCTGTGTTTATACAGAGCAGAGAGGAAACAAATGTAAATACTAAAGTATTTATAATTATGTAGAGCCACTTTTTTTTTTTTGCAGAATTGGTAAACCTATGAGCACTAATATTCTACAAGTCAATTCCAGGTTGTTTTTTTTCTTTTTTATGATTTATTGTTGTTTATACTTGCCTACTGATGTTTGTGTACTCCATGGTTCAGGTATGCACAGTTTAGACTGACATAAGCCCAATATCTGTCCTAATATGTCAAACTATTCCTTGCAGTGACTAAATTTATTGTGTCTTTGAGGGATAACAAGCAGCTCATTTGTGTTTGTCATTGCGAACAGGAACCATCATCCAAACTGTCTCTGCTGCAACAGAACCTCGCTCGCAATGGCAGCAGGAAGTAACAACATGTACAAGTGTGGACAAAATCTTGCTAAAACCCTGACTTGGTTCTGGTAAATCTGGATGTCAGTAAAACTTCCTATCATGTAGAATGATAATCATTCCGACTGTACACAGAGAAGAGAAACTGACCAACAGTGTATGAGTACGTCTTGTGTGCACGTTCAACACTACTAAAACAAATGTGTGTCCGGTCCTCTAACGGTCCTGAACGTACCTGTGACAGTGCATTTGCTGGCGTCTCCGGTGGGCAGAGCCCTGATGCGGTAGGGTGAGTAAGGAATCTCATCCCCTCCGTACTTAATGAGGATGGTGTATCTGCCAGTCATGTCCGGCACATAAGACACCAGGTAGGTCCCGTCATGGTTGTCACGGATGTTGGCCTTCTTAGGCTTTCCCTCTGGGTCCTGCCGACAAAGAAGGAAGGCGGAACAAATGCTTATAAAGAATTTGTTTTTAAATTTTTATTATTAGTGCACCACATCTGGAACACTCACAGTGATCTGCACTGCCAGCAGTCCCTCGCCTGCGTCTTTGGCATCAATGGTGAACTCAACGGGCAGCGAGGCGGGCACCCCGGTGGTGTTGAGGCCGGGTCCACTTGCGCGCACCTTGCTGGCATCGTGGGTGGGGAGGACCTTCACCTTGTAAGGGCTAACAGAAGGAAGGACTGGTTAAACACAAGTAAAGAACTAAAGTGGAAGACGTTCCTATAAAAGGCAGAGAGTTGCATCTACAGATGAAGTTGACAACAAAGTGAAACAGATAAATACCAGTAATATCCCTGCCATAGAACTCAACGACGTCTAAATAATGCCCTTTGCTCTACGATAAGCATCTGCAGTGTCAACCAACAACAATGTTGTCTCAGCTTTCTGATCCATTCTGACTCATTTAAGAAAATCATTTTCTTCATTACTTCTTGATTATAGCTGACAGTCCATGGCTAATGGAAATCAGGTGTTTCTATGTTTGCTCATTTTCTAGCTTCACTACCTTCATATATTGACACTAGAAATAATCTAATAAATGAGTTCACGATTAAATTAAATCGCATAAAATTTAAAAAATAGACAGCAACGAGGAATATCTGCTAAGCTAGCTACTTTAAGCAGGAGAACTGTTTTTATTTTGCTGCCTTTCTTAACTTTAGCTGTGTAGCTAGCTGTGTTTCTCTAATTTTTCTATGCAACAACATTTTTACATAGTAAAGCAAATGTCAGAAAATCAGATAGAGCTTATAACTCAATTCTGACATTGTGTATGGACTGTATTTTGCATTACATTTAACAGAGCAATATTTAGAAGTTGAAAGTCGGTGTTTGTTCAACTTCTTTTACCTGCGTGGGATTTCCTCATCAGCGTATAATACGTTAATGGAATACGGTCCCTCTCTGGTGGGAACATAGTTGACTGTGTGAGTCTGGTCACCATTATCCACCACTTCCACAGGCTCCACCACACCTAAACAAACAGAAACGGAAACAATTGTTTTGAATTATTCCTCAGGATTCTTTAATGCACATGTTTATCTGTGAATAGGGACATGCTGAAAACGTTACCTTTGGGCCCCTGTACGCGGACCTGCAGTGGGGCCACTCCAGCTTTGGAGGCGTCCACTGTGAATGCCTGAGGAATGTTGGCTCTTACGTTGTTGCTCAGGCCTGGACCCTGGCACTTCACCTTGGTGCTGTCCACCGTGTCACTGACTGGCACTTGGAATGGACTGCCTGCTCACACAAAACATGATGAAGGTTTTTTAAAAATTGAAGTAACTTGAGCAACTTAAGTAAAGCTTTCTGAACTTTATCAAATAGAAAACTTAATTTCTCCTCTCAGGTTCTCTTAGGTGTATTACATCATTGCTGTCTACTCAGGAAAAGGAATGAAACCTTTAATTTATGATAAAACGCAGATGAATTTGCAACCTAATTTTGTAATAAATAGTACGTATAATATGAACGCTGGTCATTTCTCAGCTGTACCTGCGATGGGCTGTCGTCCGTAGGTGATGTTCAGGTTGTATGTGCCGGGCTCATATGGGATGTACTCCACACTGCAGCTGCCGTCCTTGTTATCAGTGCAGGACATCTTGGCCTCGGATGGACCTTCCATTGCCAGACCAAGACCACCAGTTCCAGCTCCTCTGCACAGGATAGAAGACGGACATTAAAAAAAACAACCACACTTTTTTTGACGCTTTTTCCACCTTCCAAGCTAAACGTCTCACATACCGGGTTTCCACTGTGAACTTGTTGGGCTTGTTGGTGATGCCGCCTTTCAGACCAGGACCGTGCACACGGACGCGAGCTGGATCGCAGCCTTCAGTGACGCCGACACGGAAAGGACTCTTAGGCACTGGGGAGCCGTCGTAGCAAACCTCCACATTGTGTGGACCTGAAACAGACACAAGCAGCTTTAGACTCTTGCTGGAAAAATCAAACAAGCAGCTTCCATCCATGATACACACCACGGCATCTGAACTTACCCTCCTCATAGGGAGTGTACTCCACGTTGTACGTTCCATCTCCGAGGTCGGTGATCAGGGCGTCCGTGCGGCTGCCAGATGGGTTGCTGATGAGGGTTTTGATGTGGTCGCCTCCACTCTGTGTGAGCGCACGAGCGTCCACAGTGAAGTCGGTGGTCGCCTCACGGAAAACTCCTAAAAAACAAAGTAAAAAGACGGAAGAAACAGTTGGTAAAATCTTTACAAGCTTACAGAGTTGTTAGATGAACACTGAAAGACTTCCAGGTTTATGATCTTTAGGCTATTTGACTTCTGTTTCAGCTCCCGTCCTCTTAAAAGCTCCATCTAAACCCCATTATCTGATTGGCTGGATTCCAGAAGTTTCCCTTGGCACACTTCTGACAGCTCAGTCAACAAATTTTTTTGCTCTTCACTCAGAATGTCAACTTATCAAATTATCTGTTCCATATTTATGCCCAAATCTGAATTTAAAATATGAGTGGACAACAATGCACTAAACAAGTGAAGCACCAACCTTAAGAGAGCAGATAGCAATTTGTGTTTGCATAAACTACCGGACATAGAAAAATATTCTTATATTATTGTAGAACATGCAAAGCTATAATGCGTATAATTGTTTCAGTTTACCAACAAGAGAACCTGGAAGGGAAAAAAAAAAGTTGATGCCACATGGGATACTAAACAGGAAACAACTTTAGGCCAAAACCTAAATGTATTCAAGAGTATTCATGCAGGACATGCGAAATAAAAGTGCATTATGTTCCTCAGAACAAGGAAAACTAAATAAAATGTGAACTCAAACCCACATCTATACTGTGTCACTCTCTTGCTGCAGGTTATTTTACCTTTGCCCTCCACTCCAGGTCCAAACACAACGACTCCGCTGGCGTCGACCGCAGGCTCCACGTTGAGGCGAGCTGGGAAGTTTGGTACATCCTGGCCACCATAGCGGATGGTGAGGGTGTAGGAGCCGGGGTACAGAGGGATGTAGGTGATGGTGTAGGTCCCGTCTCCGTTGTCCTGGATGTGAACCTCGGCCTCAGTGCCGCTGTCTGAGATGATCTCGATGGTCAGCTCAGCCGGGCCGGCGTTGCTGCAGTCCACGATGAACTCTCCCGTCTCCCCGACCTTGGCACGCTCCAAACCTGGGCCTGAGCAGCGCACCTGAGAGGAGAGGCGGGGTGGTCATGATTCAAACACCTTTACATTTAATTCCTTAGATGTGTACTCATACAGTCACTAACTGCAGCCAACCTTGGAGGGGTCTGTGGCAGGGTAAGCTGTGGGGGCGAAGGGGGATCCAGGGATCGGCACTCCGTCATAGGTGAGCTCAACCTGGTATGGCCCCGCATCCCGGGGAATGAACTTCACCTGACTGGTCTCTGGACTCAGCCCTGGTTCAACCTGGAACAGAACAGGATTTTATCGATTAAAAAACACTTATTTTTCTAACGGCATGATATGTTGAGAGATGCAGGGATTTTCTCAATTTACAATTTAACCATTTGAACCTCTAACCCAACCAGCAGGTTTAAAAGGTATGTTATCTTTAATAAGAATGTCAGAAGGACACAATTTAAAACTGTAAAAACAGAAAGAATCATCAGATTTCCAACTTTCTGACAGTTGAACTACTCATCTGTGATTTGCTGTTTGCTGATCTGTCGGGGAAATCTAACCAAATCTGAGCTTAAAATCATGATAGTTTACTTTATTCTACATGTCACATTTAAAAAATTGCAGAAAATAAATCATTGTCACCAACTACATTCTGTCAAAAGCAAAAAAAATCTGCACTCCTTGGTGCAACTGTGGAGCCATTAGTGACTCAACTGCAACCAACAGTTATGTCAGAAAAATTCACTGACTTTTCAGCTGAGCTGCAGGCTGTGTTTAAACAGAGCAGACATGTATAAACAAAATAAAAATGGAAGTAGTAAATAATATGTTGCATGTAGTCATTTTTTCCCCCAGGATTTGTATCACCTGTGAGCACCTGGACTGATTCCATTTATCTTCAGTTTTTTTATAAAATAAATTTTCCCAAAACCTATTTTATTTTTTTTAAGATTGGCATTAAAACTTTGTTATAATGCAGGATTTAAATGTTTGAGCTCCCTCTACTTCTAGTCGTGGTTGTTCTGTTTACATAGATGTGCAGGAAACTGCTTGGGTTTCAGAGGGTTAAATGTAGCTTCAGTATGGACACTAAGCTTCTAAAGAAAGTCCATATCTTACCTTGCTGGCCACTGGCTTCCCTGATGGTCCGGTCACCTTGGCGGCCACCTTGCCTTGACCTCCAGCACCCTTTGATTTGACGGTCACCTCCTGGTCTTTGCCAACAGTCATCTCTACAACAACACACAGAGCAAACACATGTGGACGCTGTGGATCTGAAAATATACAGACACTCCAGATGTGGCTGGAAAAAATTCTGACTCTTCCACATATTCCATTATAAGGCTGATTATAAGGTGGCAGTTTATGTAGGCAACCATGAAAAAAACAGGAGAAAATGTTGATGGTTAAACAAAACCAAAAGGTGACACATGAAACTTTTCAAAGAACAAGTGAAAACTCTGAGATGTGTCGATTTTTTAAAATAGTAAATCAAAAATCTAACGTGAATTTGAATTATGAGACATGATCATAAACTCATAACTCATCATTTTGACTTATGTACTGTTTGTTAAACACAAAATGATGCTTCATGCAGCATGATGGTAGAAATAAGAAGGTGCTGAGCTACTAGAGCGATGACAGCTGAGTACTTACTGTCTCCCAGGCCTGTGACGTTGACCTTGCTGAGGTCCAGTGTGGGCGCCACGGCGACGTTGAAGGGGCTCTTGGGAATGTGATCGCCGCCGTAGGTGACAGCAACTCCCAGAGGACCCTGGAGCGGGAAGAAGAGCAGACTTGATCGCACAAATTGTGTACAAAAGAATGGACACAATAAAGCTTTCATGACTTACAACAATCAACATAAGACAGTGTCACTGTAGCCGGAAAATCTGGCCTGTTTCTGAATGAACAAAGCCAAAATGGATTTTTCTAGAAAAGCCAGCAAGTTGCACGAATGTAATAAACTGGAAGTTGTCTGAAGATTCTCAGTCATCCAGGTCATGGTTATTCTCATGGATTAATTGTAGCAACTGGACTTGCTGGAGTTCCTTGAAGATGTTTCACCTCTCATCCAAGAAGCTTCAATGGGGTTCATTAGAGGTGACCCTAACGAACCCCATTGTGGCAGGGGGTGCACTAACGACTCACATAACAAGGGGGAGGAGCAACAAACCCCCAATTGAAACCTAAACTCAGGTGTTAATGGCTCCTTAAGGATATCAGTATCTGGAACTCCCAACTAGTCAGTCAGAACTGATGAAGCCTCTTGGATGAGAGGTGGAACGTCTTCAAGGAACTCATGCAAGTCCAGTTGCTACGATTAATCTACCAGAATAAACTGGAACAACTTATTATTAGTGGACAAACTTTTTTTTTTTTAAATCCCTGATTGAACCCAGTTCTCCTCTAAACCCCAAAACCCAGCTGCAGGTTTGAAAGGCATGTCATCTATATATATATAAAAAAATGAATTCAAATCACCAAAACTGCATCAGTTATCAGAGCAAGAAACTTTAAAAACGTCAGATTTTTATAACTATCTGATAAACCTTGAACTACTCGTCAGTGTGGCGCCGTTCTAGCAGAAAGTTTAACTAAATCTGAGCTTAAAATCACATTTCAACAAAATTCCTTCATTCTATCACTACATTCTGTCAAAAGCAAAAAAATCCTTTGTGACTCGCAGTCATTGAAAATAATTTCTGGACTTTCCAGCTGAACTGCAGGCTGTGTTTCCACAGACCTGATACGAGACACATATGGAAACACAGACAACACACTTGTATCAGTGTTTTCCCCACAAAAAGCCCAACTTTCCCACGAAATACAACAATAGAGACACTCGAGTGCTTCTCCCTTTTACCTGCTGCACAGGTGTGTATTTCACAGTGTGCGTGTTGTCGTGGTTGTTGACGATTTCAAAGTCCTTGACAGCCTCTGCTTTAGTCGGGCCGCTGAAGTTGCAGTCCAGGTTCGCCTTTCCGGCTCCTTTAGTGTTCACGGTGAAGTGAGTTGGTTTGTTTAATTCTATACCTGAGAGGGACAGAGGAACAATCAGGGTTAACTTTAGTCTGTCTGCATAGAAAGTAATAATTCCAAACATTTTAAAGTAATTTCCATTTTTTCAAACTCCAGCATTTTATAAAAGCTTTTGTTTATACTCCTCAAATATGTAATGCCTGTCTTGGCTGTGATAATAAAAGTAGACTAACAGAGAATGGAAAGATGAAGATTTAAAGAAAGACATCATTTGGATGTCATGAGATATATCTTGTTGAAATCAACAAAGGTTGGACATGTTGAATCCCTGTTTTTTCTATTTTTGTGAAATAATAAAAAAAAAAATTAAAAAAAAATCAACTTTTGTTTTTTCTTTTGTACAAGTTATGGCACTAAAACTGTGTCATACTACACAAAACACATATGCATTACCTCTACTTCTAGCCATGGCTGTGTTTCCACAGAACACAGGACTTTATGTTGCAGTAAAAATAAACTCCAGAGTGATCACAAATGCGACAGAAGCAGAAAGTGTAAAGAAACGCCCAAAAACCACAAACAGCGGTGACTGAACTCTAGCTTGTTAACTGGTGAGATAGCACCAGATAAACCTCATTGACACAATATTTCTTTTTCTTTGTTTATAAGAAGAAAAAAAAATCCATTTTGATGCTACCACCACATCTCAGTAATTGATTTTTTTTGGCACAACTAAACAGCAGCTGAATCCAGTCAAAATTACATAAGATAAAGACATAAAACAGGAAAAGCGTGTTTAAAAAAATACAACTATGAGGTGTCAGTAGAGGCTTCTGCTCTGTTTAATTCCAGTGCAACTTTTGTGATTAAGCAGCCTTTGATTAAAATAAGCTACTGATGGGAAATATATTTGTATATATGTATTTAAAGATGCTGGTATTAAATAATTAGCTAAAACAAGCAAAAATGCTTATAAATGCTTATTTTTTTCATAATAAAAGCATAAAACTGCAGCTTTGTAAATCAAATTACCATGACTCTTAATTTAGTAATATTATCATTATTCTTTAACTATTATTAATAAATAACAACAACACCAGTAACGTTCTTACCACTGCGGCTCAGTCCTGGTCCCTCTGCCTTGACTTTGCTGGCATCATGAGAAGGATCCACTTTGACCCTGATGGGCGTCATTGGAATGGCCTGAACAACAAACACACGTTACCAAACACAGAATAAACTAAATCCTCAGTCTAACAATACAAACGGCACATGTTTCAGACTCACCTGGTCAGCGAACAGCACCATGATGGTGTAGCTGCCTGCTCCAGGAGGAGTGTATTTGACAGTGAATGTGTCGTTGTCGTTCCTGATGATGTCGAAGTCGATGTCGGCCTCTGCAGGTCCCACCACTCCGGGGGCACACTTGATTCCTATGCTGATGTCACCTAGTGGTGATAAATGGGGTCAATTTGGTGATTTTAAATAAAGATAATGTGCCTTTTAAAGCTGCCGGTGGGTTTTGCGTTTCAGTTGGTGAAAACAATTTGCAGATGTTAAAGCCACCACTTTTATTTGTAGTGCGATTTATTGTGTGTGTAGAGGCGAAGAAGTTTTACGTACCTTGACCAGCCTCTGCGCAGTCGACAGTGAAGTATGTTGGCTCGAAGGCCTTGAGGCCAGTCTTGGCCACTCCAGGTCCGGACACCTTCACCTTGTTTGGGTGACATCCTGCTCCGATGGTCATCTGTGGTGAAAAACACAACGCTTGAGGATACTTCTGTCTGATGAGAACAGGTGAACATGTCCTCCATGAATGTGTCTGTGTGTATTCACCCTGAATGGACTGTCGGGGATGTTGACTCCTCCCCAGGACACCATGACGGTGTGTTTCACAGGTTTACGTGGGGTGTAAGTACAGGTGTATGTGCCATTGCCATTGTCCTTAACCTGGACATCCAAAGGAGTGCCTTCACCGTCCTGCACAGAAAAAAAAATAAAACCTTAAGAGAGAACATCTACATAGACAGTATTTTTCTGGCCGTATGCTGAAACATGCCTCCAGTACCTGAGCTACAATCTTCAGAGGAGCTTTTCCTCCTTGCTTGGCATCAACTGTGAACTCAGTGGGCTTTCCAACAGCCAACCCACTGCTCTGAAGGCCAGGACCATATGCCTTAACCTGGAAGAAACACATTTAAGGTCATTAAAAATAACTATTAAAAGAAGTATTTTTGTTTTGCAAAGTCTTGAACAAAAGTTCCATACACTTATTGAATTTCCCTTCTAAAATTGAATTTCCCTTCTGGGATGAATAAAGTATTTTTCATTTCATTCATTTCATTTCATTGTAAAGACAATCACGGCAGTCTCGAGTTTTTAATGAACTCTTAATTGAAACACGTGTCTTTGCCTCAAAAACAATCATACATTTGGTTCTTTCGTGGATTGATTAAAGGTCTTCTGGACATATGACAAAATCTGCTGAGTCAAAAATATACATACAGCAACTTAAATCATTAGTTTAGACAGCGGTGGTAATCAAATAGTGGCATGACCTCTTGTTGTGAGTATGGACTACAGCTGGTGACTCTTCTGAGCCAATTTAAGCAGGACCCGTGTGATACACTCAGACCCAGCCACTAATTTCCATGTTCTAGAAGCGGCACCTTAAGGCTCGACTGAGGTTTTCTGTTGTTCACATGGGAAAAGAAAAAGCTTTCTAGAGGACAATTCTCTGGTCAGATGACAAAAAGTTAGCTATTTAACTCCAAGAACACCAAACCTACTGCCAAGCACGGTGGTGGCAGCATTATTCTTTGGGGCTGTTTTAGTGAAAGCTAAACTGGTGCGTTACACACAGTAAATGAAGTAATGAAGGAGGAGGATTACCTCCACATTCAGAAGGTTGGGTGTGGGTGCAGTTGTCCAACGAGACAATGACCACACAAACACACATCAAAAATAGTAAAGAAATGGCTAAATCAGGCTTGAATTACGATTTTAGACTAATCTTCCCAAAATAGGGTCTTAAACCGTATCAAGAACTTGTGGACTGTGATAAAGTAAGAAGTAAAATTTAGTTAAACTGCACAAATTCTGTGAAGAGGAGCCAAAGATGCAACCAGAAGCTTGTGGACGGCTACCACAAGAGCCTAGCTGAGGTGAAAATGTTTTTGACACAGCAGATTTTGTCTTATTTCCAGAAGACCTGTAATAAATCTATGAAAATGTTTTTGTTAACAAGATGCATGTGTTTCCATTATTCCATCACAGAACATTAAGAGTTCTAGGTGTCACTGGAAACCCAAGACTGCCGTGATACACATGGTCTTTTCAAGTGTGTGCAAATTGCCTGTACATGTTCCTGGGTGTGTCCATACCTTGTCGGGGTAGAAGTCTTTCCCCGGTGGGTTAACAATCTCAGCCATGAAGGGCGAGTGCTGGATGTCCTCGTTGTTGCAGAGCACATGGACGGCGTACTCTCCAGGCTCTGTGGGCCAGTAGCGCACATCACAGGATCCATCGCCCTTGTCGTCACATTCAATCTTGGCCTGAGATGGACCTTCCACAGAGAAACCTGAACGAGGAAAACACACACACAGTAGTTTCAGAAGAGCTGAAAAGACTTTATCTTTTTTTTTTTTAAAATCACCAAAACTGCACAATTTATCAGAACGAAAAAATGTAAAAAATAGAAAGAATTGATGGATTTTCAGTCAGTCCTTGAACTCATCATGTGTGACTTTCGGTTTCACTGGGAAAAAAACAACCAAATCTATTCAACAAAGGCAGAATATTTAATCGCAATTACTTTACTCCGTCTCATTTAAAAATCAGGCCAAAAAGTGTTTGTTCTAATCACATTCTGTAAAAAATGAAAAAATGTGTACTCTGTAGTGCCGCTGTGGAGATATTTTTGACTAAACTACATTTAACAGTCACGTGACAAAGATTCTGGGACTTTTCGGCTGAACTGCAGGCTGTGTTTAAATACAGTAGATAGGAATAAAACTAATTAAAAATGAAAGCAGTAAAACATCTGTAGTATGTAGAGTCACCATTTTTCTTTCCTGTATGAGGAGCACATATGGACACCTGAAAAAATGTTGCAATTGTTGATTTTCCATGTTTAAAAAATGCAAAATCAAGCAAATTCAACTTCTGTTTTTCCATTTTGTATGATTTATGACACTATAACTTTAACATACTGCACAACAATAGTTTTGAGCTCTCTTTACTTCTAGCCATGGTTGTGCTGTTTCCATAGAGGCTGCAGTTAAGAATGAGGCCACAGTGAGTAAAAATGTGACAAAATGCCCAGAAACTGCTTGAAGGGTTCAGAGAGTTAACTTCACAACAACACAGACTTTGAGGATTATGTTACTCTCTGCAGTCGCTCTGTGGTTCTTACCCAGTGTACCGACGTTGTCTCCAACAGCCTCCACCACAAAGTCAGCAGATTTGCCAACGACGCCTCCCTCCAGCCCTGGACCCCAGGCCCTCACCTTCTGCTGGCCGGCCTCAGCACCAATCTTGACTTCAATGGGACTAAACGGAGCAAAAGTTGATCAGTGACGATGGCGAGTCTCTGCAGTTCAGTTCTAGTATTTGTGTTGCGTGTCCGTTTGTGTACCTGCGGGGGATGTGCTGTCCTCCCCAGGTGATGGTGATGGTGTAAGTTCCAGGTGTGGTGGGGTAATAGTCAAATCCATACACACCGTCCCCGAGGTCTTTCCTCTTACACGGCTCCTCAAGACCCTCTGGAAACACAGTCACACACATCAGGGTCACTTCTTGTGAACCAGTTTTTCTTAATTGCTAGTTCTACAAAGATATGTGACATTCATATATCAAGTATTTTTTAAGAAAACTTTGTCAGGATGGGAAAATGTCCCACTAGAAAAGCCCCACTATGCCAACAGATCTATGTATCTGCTTATATTATGTTGATGTCATGATCTAGTGTTGGGATAGTTTCCAAAGAAATTACACAAAACTACATGACAAGTTTCCTCCAAACCAAGGTTTAGGCCTTCAAAGTGGGGCCAAAAAACTAGAAATATGCCCATATATATATAAAAACATCTTCTCAGTTATATTTGGAGAAGCAAACTATCCCGCAATATTGTAGTGTTTGCGGTCCAACTGGTCATAGCTGCTCAATCAGTTATAAAAGTTCAATGAAAATAAAGTTTTTTCCCTCATTTTTGTGACAAAGTATTTTATATTGAAAAAAGTATTGTTGCCATGTTTTCACAAATGTGGCTTTTCAGGATGTTTTTTGTCATATTTCAGTTCACACACAACCAGAGATTATTTGATCTAGCTTGTCCAGATTGTGAATCAATGACATGATGAAAAATAAAAGTGAAAATTTCAGGCTTTTATGTTGAACAGTTCCTGGGATATTGTTGTTTAGACAGCCTCAAAGTTCAATGTGCAAAAAAAGGTGCTGAAAGTAGGTTGACAGGCAAAAAAAAAACAACTCCAAAAGTATTTTATATCAAGCTGAAATTACCCAAATATCATTATAAATATCCGTATTTTGTGCAATAAAAATTTCAGGCATATTAAAGATGGTCAGCAGAAGTTAGTTTAAAAATTTAGTGATTTGAGATGGATTTTTTTAAAGGCTTTAAATTGGTTGGTGGAGCATTATTTTGCAGAAATCCTGCCCTAGTTAGAGCAGGAACCAGATGCCGTTGGGTGTTCTGAGATCCAGGCACGATCGAGCCTTTGCAGTAGCTGTTTTTAAAAGAGTTTACCTTCCCATGCAAGAACTACTCGAACCTTGCTGCTGAAGACTGAAAGTCTCATTGGCATCCAATTCAAACGGTTCGCCATCCTGACTCCATCTCTTATTGTGTTGTAACACATTACCCATTTATTTAGATGTGTCCTCTGGTCGCTGTGGTTTATCCTGTTTTACGGCTTGCTATTTTAGTTGAGCAGCACTGTGGTTCAATTCTTATAAATAAATTTGCCTTTGGCTAACGTATTCATTAACTGGGTTCATAGTCTTGCAGTATATGAGCCTTCGCCTTAAGTCAAGTTAAAAATCCACACTGCAGTTGGTAGAGGAACTCACTGGGGCCCTTGATGGAGACTTTGAGCTCTCCGGTGCCGGCTCCTTTGGTGTAAACCTTGAAGTCTGCGGTCTCCTTCACCCTCAGGCCCTTCGGCTGCAGACCGCGACCCTTCGCTCTGCAGAGGCTGGGGTTGCACGCTGTGGACGGAGGCGCACAATGAAAGAGTCAGAAGAGGGAGAAGCAGACGCAGCAAACCCAATATTCTGATTCCAACATCATGACCACATGCAAGCTGAGCGGTGGTTTCAGTGGGGAGAAGAGGAATGAGGTGTGGGGTGAATGATGTGACACCGAAACAATTTCCATCCAAACAGTACATCCAGAACGCTCGGGGGCTGCTGGGAAACAGTCAACTATCCTCTCCCTGCTTCCTCGAATCCTACATACCCCTACAGAGCCTCATATCTGCATATCTGATCCTGCAGAGGGGATTTATAGTAAAGGAAGGAAGCCATTAACCGTATCAGTATCCTCACATCTCCTCATTCAAAGTGTATAAAAGAGGAGCTGCTCAGTTTGAGCTGATGTCCTGCTGGAACGGAGACTTGAAAAACCACAAGTATTGAATTTTGTATTTTATTATGTTAGAATATATTTTGATGTTTGGCCTGGATGACTTTGCAGAATCCTTATAACCAATGATGCACCATTAACAATAAAGACACGGCTTGTATTAATAAGATCAATCTAAGGGGAAACAAAAACAATACATTTATTTATTTATTTATTTATTTCTAGGTTAGCTTTGCTTTTAGATGCAGCGAGCTGACACCAAAACATCATTAATTTAGAGACAATAAAGAAATAAAGATGCTTGTAATGCAACATACTGGAAAATAACTTGAATCCCAACTTCCAGACTAAAACACTGGTGGATAAAACAGTTCTCTACTTTATTATTAGAAGCAGGTTGTCACAATATATAGTATACTTTCTATAAAGATGTTGATTAGATGTAGATTAAAACAGGTCGACAAATTCTGGAAAATTTGATTGAATAATTAGACTGTTTGACTTTTACATTTAGAAAGGGGCCACTACTTAATGTATTAGGCGCAGACCTGATGGTCAAACTCCTATAATAAAACATGGTACCGTTAAGCCCCTTAAGGCGAATGTTAAATGTTAAATAGGGCTAAATAAATAAAACTGACTTGATTTAGAAAGCGGGCAACCTGTGAGCTTTTGTTAAAGCGAAGCTATGTCCATTTGAAATAAAGAAATTAACAAATTGTCCCTCTTACAAACTTAAAGTTAAATTTATTAGCACTGAAACACATTTACTCCCCTCAGACATGTGAGAGGTTGTGATGCTACAGCCTGATGTGACCAGCTGCTAATGTGCTTTACACAGATATGGCTGTAGATCTGAGAGTGTGGAATCGATTCTGTGACTTTTCTTTGCTTTCTTTACTTTTTTGGGGCCAAATTGCTGCAAAAAAATGAAGGAGCGCTTTAATGCTTTAGCTACATTTAATGCCTTTCTATTCAATATTAACTAGATATGTAAATTAATAAATGTCCCTATTAACAATGTGACATTATGAAATAAAAGCCTCCTGAAATAAATCTAAATAAATAAATAATAGCTCATCTCTCAGAGAGGGAACTCTGACAGCAATCCCTCCAAATCTGTTATTTTAATCTGTAGAAAACATGAATCATTGTTCCGAAAGCTACAACGAAAGCATGACATGGGGATGCGGCTCTTTGTAAACACGGTCCTTGTGTAAACTCATGACCACCAGTGAGCCAGAAGAAACGAGGCAGCGGTTTCCTGTTCAAACAGACAATGCAGCTTAATGGTGGTTTTCTTCCATCTAAATGGGAGGATAATGTGTTTGTGACTTTCTTAGTGGAGTATTTCCCTCATGAACGTGTCGAAAACTCCTAAAAAGGAGACTAAGGATGTTTGAGTCATTTTTCAGTTTGGAGCTTTACAGTCAGCCCATACACAGAAACACACAGAAACACACAGAAACACACACAAATAAAGTGCATTAGCAGAAGGGAAATTAGTCCAAAGTGAAGACGTGCAATTACGCAAAAACACAGTTACAATGTAAAGGACAAACCCAGTCTGATATGTCCTGTCACAAGGTCAGAGCTGAGTTTGTGTTGTGCGATTGCTAAACTCATTTGTCTTCATCAGAATCTGTCAAAACATTTTGTGCAATAATTAACCCTTTGAACCCAAACAACCTGCTGGCAGGTTTGAACTGCATGTAACCTTTAAAAAAAATGCCAAAATTATGCCATTTATCAAGTCAAAAACTGTAACAACAGAAATGTTTGTTGGATTTTTAACTGTCCTCCCTGTTCATTGGCTAAATTATTCACGTCTAAGCTTAAAATTGGGATAAATCAGCAAAATCACCCTTTACTACATGCCTCGTTTAAAAAAAATGCTAAAAATAAACCCTTTACAGTAACCAGATTGTGTTTTAAAAAAGTAAAAATTCAGGAAAACCAAAAACCTATTAGTGACTCAACTGCAACCAACAGTCACGTAACAAAAATTACGGGGACTTTTCAGTTAAACTACTACCATTTCGATTTTTCCAAGTACTGGTAACACCTGTGGGTACTTAGATAAATATTGTGCATGTTGATTCCAATTATCTTGAATTTTTTAATAATGTGTGGCCAAAGAAATTCAACTTTCTTTTTTTTATTATTATTATTTCTATCTCTCTAATTCCATCTTTGGTTGAGTTGTTTCCATTGAGATGCAGGACTTTATATTGACGTAAAAAATTAGTCTACAGTGAGCAAAAATGTGACGAGGCATATAAAAAAATGCCCAGAAACTGCTTATCGTTCAGAGGGTTTATGTTGTGCATTCTCTCCTTTTTTATTCCCCTATCAAGGTCCTTGTAAATCACTTGTTAGTCTGTTTGAGATGCACATCAGTGTCGTAGCTTTTTGTGGTTGTAACAGAACTTTTGCACAACTCCATTTCCCCATAATTAGTATTAATCCACAAATGAAGGGGAAGCAACTAAATGACAGAGAAGAGAAGGGACAATGAATAATAGAGAGCTGCAAGCTGTAAACGGTTAACAGTTATTTGACTTTTTGTCTCCCCTGACCTGCCGAAACAGCGTCCTGTCTGTGTTCCAGGAGCTCCTGATTTACAAATTAAGCACTGCACAGCGCCCAACCACTCACGCATGCAATCGCAAACACAAAGCAGGTACCCCAGAGAGATCCCAGGAAACAGGAAATGACAGCAGAAGGAAGAGGCAACTCCAAAGAGAGGACAGATACCACCAGGCCTCTGTCAGAGAGAAGAAAGGGACGAAAGCAGCAGGAAAAGACAGACACGAGTGAGGAAATAAAACAGCAGATTGAGCCGATATTTACATATGTTCTCGTCACTGTGGCGATCTTGAATTTAACTTTGGCACACAAACGGTTTTATCTATTCTGCAACTCCTACCTTCTCCCACGTTGACCATGAAGGGACTCTTGCTGATCTGTCCTCCAGCGAAGGTGACGTAGATGGTGTGCTGACCCTCCAGCGTGGGTTTGTAGGTGCACCGGTAGCTGCTGTTGCCTTTGTCCTCGATGGTGCACGTCACTGTGTTCTTCTTGCCAGCGGGGTCCATGATCACCACTTCCACCTCGCCAACGCCGGCACCTGAAAGAAACAGGAGGACGGTAAAATGATTAATTCACCCGGCAAAACATGTAAAACGTCGCTCCTGTCGACGGTGCGTTACCTGCTGTGTAGACGTCGAAGTAGGTGGATTTGTTGGCGATGTTTCCTGCGGGCTCCAGGCCTGGTCCCTGGGCCGTGGCCTTGCTGGAGTCTCCCTGAGCCATGCCGACCTCCACCTCGAAGGGGCTCTTAGAGATGTGCTGCCCTGCAAACAGCACCGTCACCTAAGAACAGAAAGGAGAGATTTAAAAACGGTGTCTGGAGCCCTCTGGTCGCCTTTACAAGGTCTTGAAAATGCATTGAATGCTAATTTTGTGATATTGACTCACAAGTTTTTTTATTCTTTGCTTTATTCAAAAAAGTTTCCTAAAGTCCTTAGAAGGCTTTAAAGTTCTCCGTTTAAAGTCGCCTCTGGATGCAGGCATTGTGTCACTTAAAAAACATTCTGCTTCTTTTAGGGCTTCATAAGCAACACTTCTGAGGAACTCATCTTGCAGGGCGGGGACTTTGTGTGACGTTACTCGTCTTAAGAATCAGTTTGAACATGTATGACTAAATTTGCCCAATATTACAACTTGCCATTGTGTAACATAAAGTAGTTTTATAGAGTTTGAGCCGAGTTGTAGGTGAGCAGGTGTGCTCCAGCTGCAGCAGAGGAGTAAGTGGAGAGAGAGCAGCACGGACTTTATGGATCGTGCAACGGTGTAAAGTTACATCTCAGTCATTTCAAAGCAGGAAGGTATTATTTCTAATGAAAACAGGAGTCTTTAGAGATTAAATCAACAACCAAAGATAGACTGCAGGCTGTTTTTTTGAACTGGGTTTAGCTTTAAAAATACACGTGATGTCACGTGACGTTCTCAACTTGAGGTTAGATTCAAGATTAGGAGCATTTCTCATTCTAGAGTCAAACACCAGGAAATAAAGAAAAGAACGACACAGTGGCATTAAATTTAAGTGCAAAATACTGGATTTGTGCTTTAGCATCACTGTTTAAAGAAAGTGAAAGTGTGCGTCTGTTGGAAAAGTGAAAGCGGGAAGAGGTTTATGAATGGAGGAACAGAAGTAAAAATACTTTTGATTACGGTAAACACTGCCGCAGACAGGAGGTGGTTTGTTCTTCAACCATCCTCCTGCAGCAAAATCGTTGTTTATTAAACAAATAATGCAATTTATCGTGATTCTCTGGTTTATAAATGTAGTCTTTGGAACTGGATAATAACCAGAGATTAGTCTGACTGGTCTATCGCAGGTTGAACACTGTCGAAATGCAGTGAATCTATTTTTCTAGCCAGTAAAATTAATCTAATATATATTTTTGGAATGATTTTTTATTTTTTTTCCCTCACATGCCTTCAACTCCTGTCTCTGACTCTGACATCCAGCTGGGGTGGAAGAAGTATTCAGATTCCTTTACTTAACCCCTTAAACCCTAGGTGATTATTATTATCATTTTTTTTAAATTTCCACCAAAGCATCCTAAAATTACACCAACAGCTCCACAGCTGCAAGCCAAACTGTATGTCTGTGGGCTTTACGGATCTAAAACACACGGCAGAAATTTGAAAAACAATAAATCGTCTCATTTTTATCACTAAACCAGAGCGAGTTTAGAAAAAGCCCGTCCAAAATGGAATAGTTACGTAGAACCAATTAAAATTCTAACTTAGGAAAACTACTTGAAATACATCTGAACCGATGCTACATCTATTTTAGTCACTGGGCAGCTTTTGATTTTAGCTATTCGGAGTTGTGTTTTGATAAAAGCAACATAAACCACAAAGTGAAAATACCCCAAAGCCAAAGTGAAATCGCAATTCTACTTAAGTTAAAACTGAAGTATCAGTTCTGCTACATGACGAGTAACTCCGGTTGTCAAAATAGGAGTACTCAGGCAAACTAAACATCGCAAAACTGTACTTGAACAAATGCACTCTGTCACTTGCATCCAGCGTGTCCTCAGCTCACCTTGTGCATGCCTGTAACTTTCGGGATGTAGAAGACAGAGTAGGTGCGGTTCTTATCGTTGTTGGCCGTCACTTTAGCCTGGAAGCGATTTGGACAAAGTTAACAAAAACAGTAAAACACAATAACTCAGAAAGACTAAACACGTCAAAACTCGGCAAACCTCCTCTCGGTGTCCGGCGGGATCCTCCACGTACACCAGCACCTCTCCCATCCCTGCGCTGATGGTCTCCACGGTGAACACAGCCTTCTTCATCACAACGTTACCGACCGGCTCAACACCTTCAGGGAGGAGAGTTGGGAAAGTCCATTAAAACAAATGTCTGGGTCTGGAAACATGTAAATCCTCGCTGCTCTATACTGATGCATTTGTGTTTAGCTGCAGATGTGTTTTGTACCCGGTCCGTAGGCTCGGGCCTTCTTGGGGTTGAGTTTGGGTCGGAGAGGTGCGCCAGGCTTCAGTTTGGCCTTCGGGAACTGGGACAGGTAGGTCATGACTGAATGCTCATCCACATTGGGGTCAACGATCTCCTCGGGGGTTATCACCTGGGAGACAAGAAGAAAAATGTTTTCCAAATGAGAGCGCAGTTTGATTTTTTTTTTCCCCCCCTTGCTAGCATACTCGCAGCTAAAAGAGAAGAGAGGCTACAGCTGCACAGCCTGGAGGAGTGCTTAATTAGTCGCCATGGAGACTATTACCCACAATAATCAACTGAGTCATGGTGTGATTTAGAGATCAAAACCACACACCAGCCTCTTCCTCGGCTTAGAAAGTACCTGAGACAGACTGTCGTGCAAACCGGCAGGCAGCCACCCCTACAGACACGCTCGCTGTTTGATTTCACAGACCACAGAGACAGCAGGGGAACGGACAGAGCCAGTTTCTTAGCAGAAGCAGACCTGAAGCAGCGGAAACAGCAGCAACCACAGAGAACAACTGCCAGCACGCTATGTTGTGCCAACCATGCCAACACAACACTGTCAGACAGGCGGCAGAGCTACACAACTCAGAGTAAAACCGAATCCAGTGAAAAAAAATCTCCCCGTCAAAAGAGTAAAAGTTTCACTCTGGTTAAACATTGACGGGAATGAAATGTTAAGATTCTCTACAGGACTCAGGTCTAGCATGTACAAGTTTGATAGTCTGGTCACTTTACAACAAAAAAAAAATAAGCAAATAAGCAGGTGGTGGTGGCTCAGTGGTTAAGGCTTTGGGCTACTGATCAGAAGGTCGGCCAGCTGCCACAGTTGGGCCTTTAAACCTTTAACCCCGTCCGCTCCAGGTTCCCAACAAGCTTCAACATGCAAAAAAGACAATTTCAGGTATGGAAAGTCAGCCTATGAAAAAAAAAAGCTTGTTGTCTCAATAAGTGGATGGTAGCTTTTACACTGAGATAAACATGAACCTAGTCGTATGTCTATGTCCATCGTCTCCATTAAGACTTCATCCAATCCTATTACCTTCAGGGAAAGCGAAACACAATTATAGGTAACTGATGCTGCTTCTCCATCAATATCTCATGGGGTTTGTCCACACCATCAACTTATGAACCGTCCGTCCACTTATTGTACATACATGTTTCAAAAGACAGAAGTCACATTTCTGTCATGACCCAGAGTAAACCTCATCCCTGGTGTTTAAAGCATGGATTCATTGGCTTGTAAGTTTTAGAACTGTTAACCAGCTAATGACTTATAACATTTACTAATGAAAACAATAAACCATGTCTCCTACTTGTAACTAAGTGAATTTGGTAATATGACATTTTAGTTTTTCAATACAGTACAGAAAATAAGTTAGAACAAAATGAAGTTAAAACATCTTCTGGGCTTTCAAAAAAGAAAAATCTGTCCCTTATTGTGGTCTTACGTCACAAATGTTCTATTTGCTGTATTGGAATTTTTGGGTTGGACTCCTAGGAGCAGCCCTGCTCCTCGTATTAAAGAACAAGCCGGTATGAAAGGAAAGGTCTGGCGATTTTCTTTATTTCTCTGTCTCTACAACAAATTCCATGAAAATGACCAAAATAAAACCCTGCCGAGAGCATCAAATACATATTAATCAACAGATGCGCTGTTTCCACATGTCGGATTAATATTTTCCAAAAGCTAAGGATGTTCAGCTGCAGGAAAGATTCATGAGGGGGAAAATATTAAGCAGTAGTAGTCCAGCAAGTTCAGTCCCCAGCAGGTCTGGATAAATATGTGGATGAGAGGTTTTTGTGGAGTAGCTCCTAACCCTTAAAGCAGACCCTACTTAGCTTCTATTTTTCTCTAAATGGGATCAAATTGTCCAAAATGAACATCCTGGTGTATTGGAGGAAACTTTAAACTAGCAATTAAGTCCATTAACTACTTAGGAAAACATTAACTGAAGTAATAAATCAAGTGAGACGTTGGCTCATTTTCTCATAGGCTTCTATACAATTTGACTTCTTTGTGCGACCAGAGGAGTCGCCCCCTGCTGGCAGTTAGACAGAATGCAGGTGTGAATCACATCTGCACTGCCGTCAGTTTTCAGCACTCGAGGCTACATCTGTTTTTAACTTACAGTCTATGTGAAAAAAAAACAGTTCTTCTTATGAATTTAACTTGATTTGAGGAAGCCTGTGTTAATTCTTATTTTTTACCTGTGGGATTCCCAGCCAGTCGTCGGCTTGCTGCATGGCCTCACGTGCATTGTCCACTGGTTTGGTCTGATCCCACTGATCCCAGTCAGGACACAAACCTGCACCAAAGAGAGGAGATCAACTGGGTTAGGAAGCAGTAGGCCAATAACTCATCGTTTTCATCATATCACGACAAAATAAGATTAGAATTTAAGTAATATGACACACGATTCTATTTTGCAAATGTAAAATGTATTGATTGTACTTAAAGCTGACTCCAAAGTGCTTTTACCAGAGAGTTAACTCTCTGAATCCTCAAACCTGTTGGCGGTTTTGAAAGGTTTTTAAATAAAAATTACCAAAATCACACCATTTATCAGAGTCAGAAACTGTAAAAACTAAAAAAAACATTGTTACATTTTTATTTTTCCGACAGTCTTTGAACTAATCATGAGGGGTTTTCAGTTTCATCTAGAAAAAAAACAACCAAATATTAGCCTAAAATTAAGATATTTCATCAAAATTATGTTATTCTAAATGTCTTATTTAAAAATTTGCCAAAAATAAACTATTTGCTCTAACTAGAATCTATATATTTAAAAAATAAATTCAGCAGAATTGCAGGCTGTGTTAACACAGAGCAGAAAGAAGACAAGTCTGGAAATACGTAAAATTTAAGTCGCAAAATGTGCACAGTATGTACATTTTTCTCCCCAGTATTAGTATCTGTGGGCACTTGTAAAAACGTTGTGTATGCCGATTCCAGGTTTTCTCCATTTTTGCACAGTCAATAATCATGCACAACAATGCACAGACAACAAGTGTGTCCTACTGCAGAGAAGACATTTTTGAGTTCTGTCTTCTTCTACTAATAGTTGTGCTGTTACCATATAGATGAAGGATTTTATATTGTGCTCAGAAACTGCTTGGAGCTCAGAGGGTTCAGCATTATAAAGACTTTTATGGATTACCGCGCAACAAGAGAAAGGCGATATTCCATCATAGGTGTGTCAGTGAGTGGAGCGCCATTTGTCTGAAACCGGAAAATGTTATTTTTGTCACATTAGTGGACGTTTAATGTGAGCCTCATTTTACAAAGACAGCGAGAGCTTCTTGTGTTATGGCCAATCTGTTTAATTATGACCAACATGTTCCAGCCTTGATGGCGTCCAGCAGATAAGGAAAAAATGAAAAACATGCCTAATCTTTATTCCAAGGTGAATCTGCAGCAGTAGGTGTAGGATCATTTGTGCATCTCTGTGGTCAGTCAAGATGTCTGCCCTTGACACTATCTATGAGTGAAGCTCTTCATTGTGACGTACAAAGTGCATCCTGACAATTTGTCGGTGTCAGCGTTTAGTTTCTTGTTTATAACCAACTCTCAGTTCTGAGGGTTGTTATTTTTGGACACTGTTGGAAATCTTTTGGCTGGAGCAAAGTGGAGAGCTTTTGTTGAAGGCTTATCTGCAGCTCGAGGCTGCTGGTGATCCACAGGTATGCCAAACATCCTGAGCATGTAAACAGAAACCTCCTTTATTCCCTCACCTACATCCCTCCTCCTCACTGCCGACTCCTCGTCTCCCGCCCTGCTCCTCCTCACTGCCCACTTTCCTAATTTAACAGGACCATAACGGGAAGACTCACCCCTGCACTCAGGTTTTACTCACTCAGATGAGAACTACGCACTCAGCTGACCTCAGAGCTGCAGCTGTCGATCACTGTTGTAAGCAGGGCTGCTGCGATTTGTCGGCAAAACAAATGGAAACGCATCGGGATGAATATTTTTTAACCATGCAGGTTTATTTTTTTCCCTTCAATTCAATGGTATAAATCTGTTTTCTTTCAGTATCACGACTACATTTTTGGTTTCTGGTCAGCTCAACGGTTTTAGATAACGGCAGCTCGGACCCAAAGCTTCCAAGGAATGGGAGCATGTCAAATAATCACAGAACAAAAAAATGTGGTTTGTAAACTGTGCAGAGTTTCGATGGCATACCAACGAGCGAGTACCTGAAGACAAGTCACCATTCTGTAGCCCTTTCCATCCGTTTGCTTCTCTCCTGTTCTCTGTGCTCACATCAACTACATTTTAATGCAGCTTAATTCCCAATGAACTTGTATATTTATAGTTTTTTTGCTGTTTCTGTTGTCAGACATCAGAACGGGTGTGAAACTGAGACTGAAATGCAGCTGATTAAGTCTACATGTTCACCTGCAGTCGCTTCCAAAGTGCTGCTCTTCACCGCTAAAATCCTGGTTTATAACCCAAAAAGTATACGAGTTAAAGTGGGCTGCGGTTATTTTTTTTAAATAGAGCTCAAGTAGAAAGGGAGTTGCTTTAGCTGTAAAATAGCCACTGTGTCCACGTTGCAATTTGGTAAATATAAAGACCAAACTTTCTTTCTTAAGGTCTTTAATCGACACTGATTTCTTCCTTTCTCCTCTTTATTATTATTTATTGTTAGCATGTTGGATTTGCCAGTTTAACCCTACAGTTTTGCACTTTAAACCTTTTAATATGAACATTGTTTTCCAGTTCATACAGTGCTGCATTACACAGTTTTTCAATAGAAAACGAGTCCTTAGTGGTCGCTCTTGTTGTGTGCAGACAGCTATGGTTCTACAAGAGCCAAGTCAAACAAAACACAGCTAGAGGAAATAGCAATATCAGCTGATTATTTGGTGTGTGTTGATCCTCTTTGTTCCAGATTGAAATATAACCTCAAATTTATCTCAGCAGGTCAAACACAGATATTATGGTCGGTGCACAGAATTCAAGGTGACACAGTTGCTGAAATGCTCCAGTTGCGGTTTTGCTGCATCTCTTTCACAGAGGTTAAAATTAGCTGACAGCATTAGCGTTGTGCTCGTCAGATAGCTTGAAACTCGAACACCTTGCTATTGTGTAAGTGTTGCAAGGACTTGGAACAACAACTTATCTCATGACTTTCGTGTGAGAGATCAAAAAGCAGCCTTAATGCTGCTGAGGTAAGTGTTTTTGATTCAGCTGGTGTTTACTTCTGGCTGTGGGCTAAACACATGCAGATCGAACTTCAAGATGCAGGATCATGAAGATGTTACCAGAAACCTTTCCTCACCTGGAGCACAGCTGTCGACCAGGGCACCCAGGGCCCGGCCGGTCTGCCAGTCCCTGTTGAAGTTTGTGATGGGCAGCTCGGGCAGCTTGTTCTGGATCCATCCCAGCAGCCTCTGCTTGGGCGTCTTCTGCTTGCCGTCATCCCCCTCTTCATCCTCGTCCCACATGGGCATGGAGATGGAGTAGTGCAGGATCAAGGTCCAGATCAGACCCAGGATCAGCTTCAGGTTCCCATCCACGATGGCTTTAGAGTCTGTAGAGGGACAGATTTAAGGTCATGTTAACATCTATCTAAAACACAAAGCGAAGATGGGTTCCTATTGTTTAGACATGGTGTAGTTCTCTGAAAAAAACAGAGGCTGGTTGTCCAGTCATGCATCGACAGAGGGACGTTAATTTGAGAATTTCCAGAGCCCTCCTTTAATTTACTATCAGGTCAAAACATCCATAAAGCCAGTAGAGGAGCTGACTGGAGGAAGCTCCTCAGCTCTCGTTTGATCTTTGGTCAGAACTGAGGATGTTTAATGATGTGTGCAACAAATTCCACATTTCCCTCAGGAGCGCCTCTGCTATCTAACGTATGGCTCTGCTTTTTTTGGGTTTATTTTTTTTTTAAAAAGGAGCTGGATGCATACCGAGAAATCATCGACCATGATCTGGTCTGAGCAGAGATAGCGCTTGTTTGTTGACTTTGTGGTACTTTTTTGGCATTTTGCTCTGATTTGCATCTGGCTTCAGACCACATTACAGAGCAGGCAGCTCACTGACAGAAGGTGTTAAATGGCTTTAACATTTAAACCTTGTGCATTTCATTTCAACCTGTTTATGTCCCCAAGTGCCCAAAATCACTCACAAAATAAGAATAGTAAAGCAGATGAAAGCTTGATTTACAAAACTCTCTCCCTAGGCAGAGGTAATTTCATTTCTTACATAGACTAAATCTGGGAGTGTCCTGAGGGATTATGGCTGTTTTCAAATTACTCTGCTGTTTTCTGTGCTTTTGATTGATCCTTTTGCCTTCTTCCTTTTTTTCCCCACTTCTTGTCAATCTGAATCCTTATACATTTCATCTAATTTTGTTCCCACTCGTTTATTAAGATTTTTTCTTAACCCCAAACCCACAAAACCAAAGACACTATAAACAGAAAAGAAGCCGGATTATCAACTTCCGATTTTTCCATGAGCTACTCATCTATAACATAATGTTTTGTTGGGAAAAATGAACCAAATCTATACTTAAAATTGCAATATTTCATCAAATTATTGACATTTTTTTGTATTAATATGCTGTCTGCTCCAACTAGATTCTGTAAAAAGCAAAAATGCAAACTCAGCTCAAACCAACAGTCACACAACAAAAGTTTAGTGACATTTTGGCTCAACTGCAGGCTGTGTTTACACAGAGCAAATGGAAATGAATTAAAAATACAAGTAGTGAAATATTTTTACCAATATTGGCTAGACTTGTGGTGAGTCCACATACTCCAGATATTTTACTACTTGCATTTTTCATTTGTTTCCACGAGTTTTTTTATTTTTATTTCAACCTTTATTTAACCAGACGAAAGACCCATTGAGATCGAAACCTCTTTCACAAGGGTGACCGGGCCAAGAAAGGGCAGCAGCACACAAATAAACACAACAAAACAATCACAAACCTTTTAACCTACTCTGCATAAACGTCGCCTACAGTTCAGGTGAAAAGTCAAGTGACTGTTGGCCACTGCTAAGTCACAGAATGAATTTTTTTGTTTTATACAGATCTGATTAGTGCACACAGTTTCTTGGGGGGCTCATTTTTAAATTAGACATGTGCAATAAAGAGATGTTGAGGAAATAATACTATTCTAAACTTAGATTTGGTTATGTTTCCCAATGAAACACAGCACTACAGATTAGTACTTAAAGGACCGCCAGAAAGACCTCATAAATCTCTTTGCTTTCACACATTCTGGATCTGATAAACGGTGTAATTTTGGCGATATTGTGAAGACAACATGCCTTTTAACACCCAGGGGGTTCAGTGGGTTCAACACACCAACCTATACTGTGACAGAATGACACAACAGCACAGCTACTCCCAAACTTGCTTCCTCAAAATTACATTTGAGGCATTTTTTTTTCTGCTTTCAAGTCTGGACCACGCGCACCGCTGCAAGCAGAGGAGAAAGTGATGCAACCAGAAGCTAGTCCGGGCATGAGGACACACTCCGCCTCTCGTAAATACGGCAGCGCTCGCGCACACGTTGCACAAGAAGCAGTTGATCAGAAGGGATGATTGCTCAGGTCCAGTCTTGAGGAAAGGGTGGAGCGGAGCCTCCCAGTGATGTGATCAGGAACATAGTTAAGAAGGGAAAACAGGGATAAAGTTCTGGTTCATGTCAGGATCTGAGGCTCTGTGCTGATGGCTATCAAGGGTGTACCACTGGGCCTCTGTGGGTTTTCTGCAGGGTGTCTGGAAAGTGACATTTTACGGCAGAAATGCATGTCGGACTTTTCGACGGCCTAATCAGGGCTTCAGAGGGCAGAGAAATAACACAATATATCATTTGGACAGAAAAATCAGTCTATTTTGAGTCATCGTCAGCTTAGTTTTCTCTTGTTATTTTTGTCTAGACTGGAATAATTTTCTGTAGCAGCAGCAGCTCAACCTCAGCAACAATAAGGCCTCAAGTTATCCTTTTTTTTTCTCCCCCCGTAGATGTTTTTACATAAGAGCGCTGGGGCTGCAGTTGGGGGGACTGGGGCTACTGAAAAGAATATTTAAAGCCTGCTGGAGGAGGGTCTGAAAGCTGTTTGGCCAAGAGTTTGAGGACAGGGTCGAGATGGATGGGGGTCTAAACCTTAAAAAAAAAAAAAAAAAAAAGTGGGGGAGGATTAAAATGAGGAGCAGAGCAGCGAACCGGTCTGGAAACAAAGCAAATCCAATGCACACAAAAACATACCAGACGGCTTTAAATTAGAGGTGTCGTTTGCCTACACGCAGAGCTACATCCTGGATATCTGTCGAGTCTGAACACAAACACGGCGATAAAGCAAAGCGGGGTCGTCGTCATAGCAACCAAGTGGCAACTCGGTTCACGCAGGAATTGTTGAAAAAAAAAAAAAAGACATAGTTTTGGACCAAGAGACAGCAGAGAGGAGAAAGAACACGGAAATGTTGCCCGAGGACAGAGATAAAACTAACAGTTATAAATCGTCATTTGTACCGATAGGAGGGTTTTAAATGGGGCGCACAGGTCGGTACTTGCAGGCAGGAATGCAGATCAGCTAAAGCAGGGGTGTGTCACATAGCGGCCTGTCAGCCACCGCAGCACAAAGACACTCAAACGAGATCAGAACCGGAGCAGAAGAAGATCATTTGTTGTGTTTTTCAGCGGAATAAATAATCTTTTATATAAAGTCAACAGCGGTGTTAAACTGCTACCATAAGTAGTAATTTTCTTGAACTTTCACTGTCGAAGCGAGTTTCCCTTCCCAGTGAGGATGTAAATTTGCTCTTACTTTCTGATAAAGTATGTGTGTATATATATATATATGTGTGTGTGTGTGTGTGTGTGTGTACAGTATTTGATTCATGCTTCTCGCACACAAAAGCCACTAAACATGCAAGGAATCTGCCAGCATTCCCGGAAAGACCACACCGATCCGAGCCTGACGGAGCCCATATACGGACACAGACCGCCGCCGCCGCTGCCGACTCCCCCC